>NW_027127971.1:47500-137488 GCF_037325665.1 Littorina saxatilis
TGTGTATCTTATAAGAAGTTCTAAAAAGTTTGAAGTTATTTTAGCATATAGGTTTTTTATGGTCTTAACAGTTAAATATGTATTACGTTATCATTAAGATTCATGCTTTGTTTGCACTAAGCAGTTGTTTTAATCAGTCTGGTTTTCTCTTGTTTTCATCTTATGAACATTCTAAATGTTAGACTAACTTATTGTCTTGTACAGAATAACAACTGTGTGAATGGTGCTATACTGAATGAAAGAGTGTGACATGAAGTTCTTGTACATCATTGTAAAGAGTGTGAATGACGTTTTAGTTTAGATGTCAAGCGCTTAGAGCAAGCCTTTTTAACGAAAGTTTTTGATTTAGCGCTATATAAATGTTCTTCTTCTTAATATTATTTATTATCAACAAGGATGTGTCCATTTTCACTGCAGAAATGTACGTTATCTTAAGAGCATGCCACTATATCAATGACCCCCCTCGACCTCCAACAAGAGTCGTGATTCTCTCCGACTCAAAACCAGCATGACTGCTCTTCAAAATGGTTCCAGAAACCGAGAGGAGCCTCAGACGGAAATAGTGTTCCTCTGTCACCAGATCATTGCCTCTTGAACAGAACTGACCCTTAGCCTACGTACTTCCCCACACACACATGGGTCAGAGACAATGATATGGCTGACAGAGAAGCAAAAGAGGCTGTCACAGATCAAGCAGCATTTCATGACATAAAATTAACAAAGACGGGAGCAAAACACAAAATGGCCAAAGTTGCCTGGCGTCACTGGGAAACAAAATTAAAAATAGAAGGCAATGCTCATGGTTGGCTTATTCTGCCCCGACAAACAAAACAAAACAGGCCTACACTCCCCACCTCCCTTCTTAAAATTCGCACGGATGGATGCGCTCACAAGTGCTTTCCCCCGTCTCTGTGAATGTGGAAAGTTTATATCTTTTTTACACCTCTTTGACCGCTGCCAATCACTCCAACAAGATTTCCGCAACCTACACACCACATGAGCTCCTGTGCTACACACCCTTGTCAACGAACACAAACTGAAACCCCATGAGGTTTTTTTTTTAGATAAACATTGCACGCTTCAATGGAAGCTAGCATACACCCTGTGTCTCTCAATATATAAGGCTGAAATAGGATATCTGTTTTAAAAACCCTGATCTCCGTTCCTTCTTCCCACCCCTCAATACTCTCTCACGCCGAGCTTTTTCTTCTTCATTGTATTATTTGTCCTGTTATGTATTTACTTACCTGTTCAGCCACAAATATAACAATATTCCACATAACAAAAATTAAAAAAAATAAGCCTTCAAAACCGCTCCAGTCCAACCATATTCCGCGTACACAATCTTCACTTCCATCCCCATTTTGAAACTGACATCGCAACAGACTTCCAGATATGATTATAACACGATCATATGTGTTATCTGGTTGCATGTTTGTTCAGTGTCTTGTCCCCACATAAAGCATATTAACACTCTACCTGTCCTAAAGCCAGTTGCAGTTCTAAGAGGACGTTAAAACTAATTATCATCACACACACACACACACACACACACACACACACACACACACACACACACACACACACACACACACCTAAAGTGTGGATGGTTACCTAAGAGGCGGCACTGGGTGTAGTGCCTTTCTAGTGCACTTGCACTACAACAGCACTGGGTGCAGTACTCGCTCCGGCATCGAAGAATTTTGCACTAAAAAATGCACAAAATTTGACCTATTTCGTCGCCTATAGAGGACGGAAAGAATGTCATTTTGAACATTGTTATGACATTCTTTCCGTCAAAAAAGTCAATTTAACGGTGTTAAATGAAGCGACCATCCACACAATTAGGTTGCCATCCAGAGTTTAGGTTGCCATCCACGTGTGGATGGTTGCCTTATGGTGATTTAGGCAACCAAACCTGTGGAAACATGGGTACACACACACACACACACACACACACACACACACACACACACACACACACACACACACACATATGAAAGATCCCATGTATGTTTTATGATTGTTGTTTTGGTCTGAATACAATTTGGAATCTTACTACACTCATAGACCTATATTAAAATAGGTCCCTGCTACACTCTTGTTGATTTTACATTTAAGTTGTTGTCAGAAGTATTTTGTTCGTCGGTTCGTGTCTGGTGCGTGTGGTTTGAATGCCGTCCTGACAAATGTCTTTTAAAAACACATTCACGGTAACATCTTCGACGCAGACACAGACAGTTAGGAAGGGCTCCTAATATGGACCACTTTTTGTTTCATGCTGATAACTAGCTTGTTTTCTTGAAAATAAGTTTTATTTTGTGTTTGGTAGTCCTTCTCTCTTAGGTTAACCGTTAGGCCTAATTAGAGTGAAATAGCTTTGATAGACATTCAGCAAAAATTAAATACATACAAAATCACAAATGGTACATATTAGGAGCCTGGGCGCCTAATATGGACCAGTGAAGCGGCCTTCACGAATCACTGTAAAAAAAGCCCCCTATACTTCAAAATAGCATGATACAACTTAGTGTACAAGTCAGACTAATTCAAATATGCTTTAGATTGATCTGTTTCGGGTTGATGAGACCATTATTTGAAGCACACCAGGAAAATAAAGAAGCTTATCAAAAACAGAGTGAAAATAAGTAAAATTATCAACTTCCACGAAAAGAAGACTTTTTGTTATATTTTTTTTTAAATCTCGAGGGCTAGTAATACTAGGTTATTTACAGCAAGATTCTTAATGAATTAATGAAAAAAGCCTTTAGCTTCTTTTTCTTCGATTTGTTGAAGGTGGTCCATATTAGGGGACTCGCACATACTTTGAGATTTTGCTATTGATTTTTTGTTCGGGGTCAACACTGCTAAAATGTAACAAATGCGGTCTTAGCTGTCATATATAGCCATTTTTGTGTGATAAAAGCTTTGGCTGTGGACAGAAACGAGTCCGTTTTAGGCAGCAAATTTAGAGTGAACGCTGCCAAAAGTGAAAAAAGAGAAAAGGCCTAACAGTTTTGAGATTTGTGTTTCTGCAACTGTTTTGACATGTGCAAGTTATCCAGAGAGGGTGAATACAGCGAACAAAACTTGTTTGAGCGCTCTAGCGCCCTTAGTTTGTCAGAACAGGAGGTGGTCCATATTAGGAGCCGGTCCATATTAGGAGCCCTTCCGCTAATATCTACGTGAAGCTACCACCGCTCGGCTTTACACACACACACTTTTAATTAGTTGCTTTTGGCACACGGCCTCATCATCTGAACTTGAAACAACTACAAAACACCACAACAACAACAACAGCATGGTTGTGCTTGCAAGCATGTCGATCGGGTTATAACCATAAGGCGCATGTACCGTAAAGTACCTTGCAAGCGCCCAGTATCGAGTAAGCGCCCACCCCCCACTTTTAGTCCAAAACCGTGCATAGGGTATAGTACCTTGTAAGCGCCCACACCCCTATTTACACCATTGAAATCAGGGGAAATAAAAATTCGGCACTTGATCTGCTAGTTTTGTGAATGATTTCCCTTTCTTGCAAACCCTATCACGTGTGTCTGCACGCCTTGGATCTAAACGCCTGCAAGTCAATGATTACAAGATGCCGCGGATCAAATCGTACACTATTGCATTTAAGCTGTCAGCTCTTGACTATTTGGATAATAACGCCAATGGAAACACACACAGTGACACACTCACACACACCCCCACACACACACACACACACACACACACACACACACTACTCCCCCTTCTCTCTCTCTCTCTCTCTCTCTCTCTCTCTCTCTCTCTCTCTCTCTCTCTCTCTCTCTCTCTCTCTCTCTCTTTCTCTCCACCGAAAACAGTCTTTGGCCAAGTAAAACAGACTGCTGCCCATATCCAGAAGACGTACCCTTTGTTCAAGGGAAACAGACACAGTGCGGCCGACAGCGGCACCTCTGCAGACAAGAAAAGGATGCGACGACATTTGTCTCCCCAAGCTCTTGTAATGACAATACGAACAAGAAAAACAATGGAAGATGAATAAAGAAAGAAGATATGATTACGAAGTGATCAAAGATCACATTACTTACTGAAAACTGCTCGTGCATAGGGTGTAGTACCTAGTAAGCGCCCACCCCCTACTTTGGGTCGGAATTGGTGCACAGGGGGGGTGGGCGCTTACAAGGTACTTTACGGTACTTGTCCCGCTCCATTTTTAGATCAGTGGCTATGCCGGCCTGTCACGATCCTCATCTTTCGCCTGTGTACATATTTCCCCCTCGACATATACTCAAGACTGAAATGTTGTTTCCTGGTAAAATTAAGAAGTGAAATTATTTAAGGACGAGAAGCATGTCCGTTTCTTGCATATGAAGAAAATTGGTGGTGAAATGTAATAGATTTCACTCCCAAAATCGAATTCTTCGAAAACGTGTACCGAGTGGTTACGTCCAAGCTTGAATAAGAAGGGAAACATTTCAGGATGAATCAAATTTTTAAGTTAAATAAAAAAAAAATTGGTTGGACAAATTTGGCCCCATGAATGTAAGGTACACAAGGTCGCTCATCAGTACTATCGAAGGGTGTTTTTTTGTTCAGTGTAGAGTTTATACTAGATCAACGAGGCCGAGAATCGAAATATCAACACGGCGAAAGATGAAAACGTCACACCCCGGCGATAGAACTTCGGAAAAGTTGCGCATGCGCAGTAGAATGTTATTATCGGAAATGCCAAGCACAATGGCAGCGAAAACTTGAAAGCATGTGCTAAGAAACGTTTCAAAACCAAGCTTCATGGACGTTTTTATGACTACGTACTCCAGCAGACATCAACTTGTGGTCGACGTGCGTGGGTTTTGCTCAAAATACGTAAGTATTCGTCAGTGTTTGGCTTCTCGAATTAAGTTTCAACTTTGTCTCTGTCTCGAACCAAATACTAAGCTTACCAGTTTAGTTACCACACTCAGTGACACTGGTATGGTACGTCGCAGGAGCCAAGTGATATATGCGACGGGACTGGTGGGCGCAGCGGCATAAAAAGAGGAGGAGGGAGGAGGGAGGTTTCCTACGGCAGTAGAAAAGGCTTTTGTCATACTCATAGTCATAGTGATAGCACTGATACATTTGTACATGTAAACATGGCTGTTTGCTGAAAAATCTTTGTGAAAAATTGTAATGATGTCTCTGAAGTTTGATTCAGTCCGTAATTCATTCAGTGATTCATTTTGATGGGACGTCAACCCATGGTGAGGCTAATAATAATATTTGATCGTATTCTGCCAGTGCCATTGCCAACTGCCATGGTTGTTCTTGTGTGCACTAATTAGTAATTTACTAGCAATAGGAGTTCGAGTTCTACTTCTACTATAGTAGTATTTTACTAAATCATTACTACTGCTACTACTAGCTTTAAACAAGGTATGGTTTGAATGACCATCTAAATGCTAATAGTAAATAAGTACATTATTTTTGCATCAGCGAGGTATACATAAATTTAACGAAGTGGATTCACAGCGCGCGGCGCGCGTTGTGCAACGTTGCGATTTACAACGCGCGGCGATACGAGGAGCGCTGCGATTCACGACGCGCGATGTATTCTGCCGATACATTTCCTTCACAATCGCAAAGTTTAAAACAGCTACATCTATCTGATCTATTTGAGAAATAAAACTGTCAATAAAACGAAAAACAGAGCTCCATTCTCTCTCTCTCACTCTTTCACCAGTATATTGCTGCGCCGATGTAAAAACGTGCCTACCTCTGCTGAACAATCCTTCTCATTGCGGTCAATGCGCATGCGCCAATCTTGGACTTACAAAATGCGACCCTTTGACCGATCGAACCATGGGTTAGGGTTCGGGTTAGGATTAGGGTAAGGGGTATGGTAAGGGTTAGGGTTAGGTTGTTCACGACCTGATTAATATCCCCATGTTAGCGCATGCGCATTGACCGCAATGAGAAGGATTGTTCAGGCAGAGTTTTCAGTTTGTGACACCGGCCTTAAATACTTGGCAGTCATATCACTACATGTCATTGCAATGGCTTCTACTCTATATGGAAAGGAGCTGAGTTTTTAACTGGGATGATGTTTTTAAACAATTATCCGAGTACAGTGCCGCGGAACTGTTAATCGGTGTCACACCAGTTAACACTTCAGCAGCCATTTTGGAATTCGCGCATGCGCAGATCGTTTTTTCAGCCGTGGGTGGTTTTTTTCCGGTTGATTTGAACGTTTATATTCAGTCTGCAGAAAGTGCAATTTTGTAGTCTTGCAGCCCTGAAGTTGCTTTTGAGTGTCCAAAGAAAGAGTGTAAAATGTTGCTGATAATCATGCATGTACAAAAATAAAGTGCATCAACAATCTGCGCTGGTGAGAGCAATAGCCGCGCTCTGGGAATCGCTGCGCTGCACAACGTGCCGCGCTCTGTGAATCGCCGCGCTGCATAGCGCGCCGCACTCTGTGAATCGCTTGCCTAAATTTAAATATTTTATTAAAAATATACCGCATGGTTTTGCTTGACCAAATCATTTATCAACTAACAATATGCTTTTATTTCAGTTGGACCTGACTTGAGCATGGTTCCGTTGTCTCCGCAACAACAGCTTGGTTGCTCAAGATACAATTGCAGGCATGTCCAGTTTGCAGCATGTGCAGGCTGAGTGAAGATCTGATGGTTTATCTAGACACAAAATATAAGCTGCTTGACACTTTTCCAAGGTAAGCAAGAAGCTTTGAAAATAGTTACTTTAAGTGACATTACTTAGTGAGTGTACATTTTTGTGGGTGAACCATCAGTAACTGCCCCCCCCCCCCCCACACACACACTTACAAACACGCACACAAACTTGGGTTTGTACTACAACTATTATTATTAACTACTCTTCATAATACATGACATACTCCTGCTGGTGAGTTCACTACAAACAGGTACTACATTAGGCCAAAAAAAAAAATTGTCTGTTTAGGGTAACCCGACCGACCCTATCGATTTGGCGCCGACCCAAAAACTTTTTTTTGATTTAAAAAAAAAAAGAAAAAAAGAGGTAAAAATGCTAAAAAGAGACATTTGGCGTTTCTTTCTCTCCCTTTCTCTCTGTTTTATTTATACGTTAGTTTTGAAACATGTATTCATCAAATATAAGAAGTGAATGTTCAGCCAACATAGCATTTACAAAAAAAAAAAAAAAAAAAAAAAAAAAACTACCTACCTACCGACCCTATTTTTTTTGGTCATGTTACCCTAAACAGACAATTTTTTGGGGGGGCCTTAGAACTAATCTATGTTTTTTGTTAATGAGGATGATTAATCGTAATCTCACTGTCAAACTGTCATGATACTATTGCCATTGACAGTGCTAGATAACTTCATAAATTTATTTTAGTAAGTAATCATATGATATTGATCCGTCGTACGAAGAAGAAGATATGATATTGATAATTTTGATGTAGTGATTTACTGACGGTGACAATGACATGTTATCTTCATACTATTCCAGGTACAAGATGCTGAAAGTACAGATATCAAGGGCTTGGGATTTCGGCTCCTGGATTTCTACAGATCAACTACTAGTCTAATGTAAGGATTTTATTCAACCTTCCTGTTCTGCTGTTAGTTTGTTTTTTTAAATAGATACACACTTGTAAACTTATGTTAGTTTTCACACGTGAGCATGAAGAAATGTGCCTTTATGAGGAATGTATGGTGGCTTGCAATATTGAATTTGAGGCATGTTTGCAGTTATAAAATATATAAGCACAGCTCCGTTTTCTTGAGGGTTCCCAACTTCCGTGAGAACAGTGAAATTCTCATTTGAAGACTGAAAAATATCTTTGATAACTGGTCTTAATTGGGGGGGGGGGGGGGGGGGGGTGAGGAGATTTAAAACATAAGTACATTCACATGTGTTTTTCAATTTCACTGTGTTATTGCGCGGAGTTCTTTCTTTACTTCTTTCTTTGTTTTCCCATTGACGTATATTTGTTCTTGTCTATATGTTTTACATAGGTTCCCCATTAGCTGCTGTCCTCATCCCCAGCCGACTGTTTCCGCAGAAGCCGTGAAGGATACTTCTTCATGTAGCTCCAGAACAGCGCCAAGCCGGAGGACGTTGACCATCTCCTTGGATCCATCTCCAGTTGTTTCACTGACATCAAGAACTGGATGACTGAGAACAAGTTGAAGCTGAACAGTGAGAAGACGGAGGCCCTTCTCGTTGGAACACGACAGAAGATTGCTTCCCTCACTGTGACCGACCTCCAGCTGGATGACGCAACTATGTTCCATTCTCCCCTGCTGTCAAGAGCCTTTGCGTCTTTCTCGACTCCACTCTCTCCATGCAGACACACATCTCCTTCATCATCAAGACCTGCTTTTTCCACCTACGACGCATCGCCTCCATCCGTCGCTATCTCACCCACGACGCCTGTGTCAAGCTGGTTGCCTCCCTCATCTTCAGTCGTCTGGACTACTGCAACTCCCTTCTGCTGGCCTCCCCGCCTCATCCATTCATGGCCTACAACGAGTCCAGAACGCTGCTGCCAGGCTGGCGTTGAGGAAGACAAAGCGAGACCACATCACCCCCTACTTCGCTCCTAGCACTGGCTCCCTGTCAACACCCGAATCTCCCACAAACTGTCCACTCTGGTCGAGAAAGTGTCTCAACGACTCTGCCCCCGAGTACCTTCAATCCTCCCTGGACCTGTACACCCAGCCTTCCGACCGTCCCCTTCGTTCTGCTGCTGACCCACTCCGCCTTCACATTCCTCGCTCGAAACTCGCATCTGCTGGTCAGCGAGCATTCCTCTCCGCGGGCCCCTCTGTCTGGAACTGCCTGCCGCTTGAGCTTCGCCAGAGCCCCTCTCTTGACGCATTCAAGAGTAGGTTGAAGACTCAGTTCTTCCCGTAGCTGGCTGCGACTTTCATGTCCGACGTGATGTGTTGTGCCCCAAAAGACATTATTGTGCTGTGCTCTGTGAGAGGTGTTTTTTTTCTTTGTGCTTAATATTATTTTGTTTGGACCTAGCTATTGATGTGTACATTGTTGTTAAACACTTGTTTGTTGTATGTTTATCAGGGTTTGCTAGTGTGTGATAGGGTTCGTGTCCGTCTGTAGATGTTAGTTTCTTTGTTAGTCCTGTGTTGACAACTCTTCGACAAGCGCTTAGAACTGTACCCACGGAATACTTTCTTTCTTTCTTTCTTTATTTGGTGTTTAACGTCGTTTTCAACCGTTCAAGGTTATATCACGACGGAGGGAAGGGGGGGGGGGGCTGATGGAATAGAGCCACTTGTCAATTGTTTCTTGGTCACAAAAGCACTAATCAAAAATTTGCTCCAGGGGCTTGCAACGTTGTACAATATATTACCTTACTGGGAGAATGCAAGTTTCCAGTACAAACGACTTAACATTTCTTACATACTGCTTGACTAAAATCTTTACAAAAATTGACTATATAAACTATACAAGAAACAATTAACAAGGGTAAAAGAAGAAACAGAATCCGTTAGTCGCCTCTTCCGACATGCTGGGGAGCATCCGGTAAATTCTTTCTCGTCCCAACCAATATGGGACTTCCCGTAACCCGCGGGGGGGGGCACGGAATACGCGCTATATAAGCTTCCTATTGATTGATGTAGGCGTGGACATCTTTTTTGTCGCCATGCAAGGCTTCCAGTACCATATAATTTTGTGAATACTCTGGGAAACTGTCATCGACTTTGGAAGGACGCTTTATTTTAACACTTTACCCCACCTATGTTGACCAAGATTTGTTAACCCCAGACCAGCTGTGCTGCAGAAGGTCAGTCAGAATTGTAGAAACTGTGTATCAACAGGCTAGAATGCTGGCGTTAGATGAACGTTACAGGAAGCGACTGAAGCTAACAGTCTGAGCAGAATGCGGATATGTGCCGAATGAGAAAAGATGCAATGTACATAGTGACTGTGTGTACGGATATATCCAAACCTGGTCAGATAGAGCCAAATGAGTGGGTACGGATATATCCGTACCTTGGAGACAAGGAGTTAAGACCACATCTGAACTAAGGATTTAGTCTCTCCATAATCAAACGCCCCCCGCGGGTTAGGGGGAGTCCCATATTGGTTGGGACGAGAAAGAATTTACCCGATACTCCCCAGCATGTCGTAAGAGGCGACTAACGGATTCTGTTTTTCCTTTTACCCTTGTTAAGTGTTTCTTGTATAGAATATAGTCCATTTTTGTAAAGATTTTAGTCAAGCAGTATGTAAGAAATGTTAAGTCGCTTGTACTGGAAACTTGCATTCTCCCAGTAGGGTAATATATTGTACTACGTTGCAAGCCCCTGGAGCAAATTTTTGATTAGTGCTTTTGTGAACAAGAAACAATTGACAAGTGGCTTTATCCCATCTCCCCCCTTTCCCCGTCGCGATATAACCTTCGTGGTTGAAAACGACGTTAAACACCAAATAAACAAACATAATCAAACGCTAAAGAAGATTTCAGAATGAACTTTGTTAGATAAATTATGGTTATGATGGCAAAATTTTAGGTCCCCCCCCCCCTCCCCCCCTTTTCAGACTTCCCCGCTTTTAAGACCTTACGTTTTTGGATTTTCTGTTCACAACCCGTTGTACATTTACCTACATATTAAGCAGATTTCCTCCTTTTTAAGACCTGCTTTTTTATTTTGGAGGCCTGAAAAGGGGGTTTGGAGGGGGGCCCACTGTATTTTGTTTGTTCGAAATTCAGAATTCAAATAATTTTTCATCAACGAGTGATTACTGTCTCACCATAGCAGTTAGGTTAATCTTACTAACTCTTACTTTTATTAATGTGCCGTGATGCACAGACGTTGAGCAGTTTTCAGATGTTTATGAATCTAGGGCTTTCAAACTTTACTGACATGTTGGACTCGATGACATCCAAACATGAAGTTCAGTTACCCCTTTTCAACTTTGAAGGTCACATTGTGGGCGAATTTTTAGCAAAAAGTTGGAACATGGTATTCATGACTGTTCTCACTCACAAGGGAAGTAATTTAGTTATTTAGTAATTTACTGATTTTCATTTTGTTTAGCCTTCCTTCACCCATTTAAATCATTCATAAATGTTCATACCCAAGGGAAGTAATTCACATATATATCTATGGCCAATGTTTTCACAGGGCATCTGCCCCCCCCTCCCCCCCTCACCACACACACTCACATGGGCTAAAACTGACATGGCTTTTATGGGTATGACCCTCTCACTCACAAGGGAAGTAATTTACTGATAGTGTGTTTTCATTTCGTGTGGCCTTCACCGATTTAAATAATTTATTTTAGCTTATCCAATTATAGTGTGGATGAACACTGTCTCCACTCAAAATAGTCCTTTGCTATTGTACATTGTGAATCAGCATTTTTGTTTTTGTTCTGTTTGAATAAAGTGCAATACTTTTACAACCAAAGTGTTAATGTTAAAGATGTTTACATAATGTGTGAAGGATGATGCATTTGAAAACTAATATTGTTAAATGTAAATTGACCTGTGACAAGTCAGCAAAGTGCAATATCCAAGCATGAAACCCGCACACAATTCCCAAACAACATGCTTTCTTTTCCACAAAATTCCATCCAGGTGAAAACAATTATGTGAACGTCATAACATGGTATTTTTTGGCTCACGTAAGTGTAGCCTATGCGATCGTAACTTTGTCTGTCTGTGCGTGCGTGCGTGCGTGCGTGCGTCTGTGCGTGTGTATGTCTGTGGTAGAAACTCTAACATTTGAAGACGTCACATTACATTGACGTCACATTATGACGTAAGAGGGTTAGACGTCACGCGAAGGAAGTACTGAAAGTCTCGGTCATTATTATTTTGAGCGCGCCGAGACTAGTTGGCAGTCGTGTCCTTGTAAGTAGGCTACATGCAGACAGACAGATCTAGATCTAGTGTCTCGCTTTCTTGCACAGTTTCACCTATGCTCTTTCTGTGTGTGTGTGTGTGTGTGTGTGTGTGTGTGTGTGTGTGTGTGTGTGTGTGTGTGTGTGTGTGTGTGTGACGGAGTGATTGAGTTTGTGTTGCTGTTTGTCTATTTCTTACGTGAGCCTTGATGGCTTCGCCTCTTGTTTTACATTAATAATCAAGCCAAACACCAACTAACATGGTGTTAATAGGCATTTGAGCAAGCTTTAACACCAACATAACATGGAGTTAATAGGCATTTGAGCAATCTTTAACACCAACATAACAATCATGGGGTTTTGCATGTTAAACCAGCAATAACATGATGTTAATCACGTTACAAGCAAGCTGTAACACCACCAAAACAAGCAGTTTTGCAAGTTAAGTCTACGATAACATGATGTTACTTGGCGTTAAACCAAAGCTTTAATGCCATCAAAACTTGGCATTTTTGCATGTTACAAACATGCTGTAACATGGTTTAACATGATGTTTTGACTGTCGCAAAACGCGCTGAAATTCCAGGCAATTTCGCAGCGATAACTTCAACAACATCCAATCAAAACCTGGCGTTGTCGTGAACACCAAAATGTAATAAACCCATTGAAACTTGAAGTTTTGTTGGGATTTTGAGTAGTTTTGTAAGATACAAAACGCCACTTTTTGCCCAGTGAAGGCTGTCCCATCTGTCGTCTGCTGCAGATCTGTCGTCTGCTGCAGATATGTCGTTTACAACGGAAACTCACCGGCTACTGATCAAGTTGACCAGCAACATGGAAATTGCCACTTACAAAGTTGGAGATACGGTTAAAATAAAAGGTGGCGAAGAAGGTCGGACCTTGCGTGTGTTATTTTTCATCTTTAAAGTAAACACCGGTGTCTAGGTTCAGGTCATGCAGGCAGATAGATTTACAAGTTTTGACCTACATTGAATAGACCAGCAGGACAAAACTACCGCAGCACAGTACAGACTGAACGACAGACATCAAAGTAAGGCTCACCAAAATTGTAGCAGTAAGTAATCCAAATTTGAACACTGAAGCAGCAGAACCATAGCAGCAAGATACCCAGTGTCTGCATTGTCAGGCAGGTGTAGACAGTCAAGATCTACGTGTGTAGTCCAAGTTGTCGAGAGCTCTGAACAGCGACCTGTTTCCAGGCTTGTTCACTATTTGATGGCTGTCGATGTGTAAGCAAGTGTTTCGAGCGTATTCGTGGGCAATGCGTCCCACGTGACAGTTATGAATTCATGCCTTGTCAAGTAGCAGGAAGATTTTCTTGAGATGATGTCAATCCATAGAAAGATATCTACTAACCCTGCATGGACACGCTTTCTGATCTTGCCGTACATGGCCAGGGCGGGTGGACACGTGACACATCAGCTGACGCCTTAGCTCAATGTGGTAACGATGTGTGTGCAGTAAAGGCAAAGAACCACCCAAACCTCCCCACACACACTGTAGAATGTGTGTGTGTGTGTGTGTGTGTGTGTGTGCATGTGTGTGTGTGTGCGTGCGTGCGTGCATGCGTGCGTGTGCGTGTGTGTGTGTGTGTGATGGCGAGAATGAGACGCAGTTTGGGTGGATAAAATCAGCTTAAATCTCAAGTCAGTGTCACATAAAGTGTGTTATATGGGGTGACGTACTTTGAGCAGGAAATATTTATTTACTTTGTAGAAGCTGGGAAAACAAATTTAGCCATACGCGTCATAAAATGTTTGTAATCGAAAATGTATGGGCTGATTTGTTTGCCCTAGTGAACAAACATGCCTTAAATATAAGTAACAAGATATATAAATGGCTTAGATGCAGTCATATTTTGTTACTTGCAACGACACAAACGACGATGACGGAGATGTTGATAACACTGGTACTAACTATTAGGGTTTAACGTCCTCTTAGACCTACTGTCTGGTACATATTGGGACAGGTATTGGTAATACGCTGAAGATATGGTGTGATACTTTGATTTAAACAAGCCCGCTGTGGCTGTCTTATTCGACACACCAGCATTGGGTTTGTCTCGTCAAAGTATCAAAATACGATCATGATAATCAGAGACGAGAGATGATGCATGCGTGTCTTCGTATTTTCCAAGCCCTGAGACTTTCGCTGTGAACGTGGGATCTTTTTCGTGCGCATGTGTGCACACGGGGGTGTTCGGACACCGAAGAGAGTCTGCACAAAGTTGACTCCGAGAAATAAATATCTCGCCGAACGTGGGGATCGAACCCACGCTGATAGCGACCAACTGGCTAGCCTACAAAGCCAGCGCGCTACCAACTGAGCTACGTCCCCGCCCAAACTGGTACATGGTAATGTCTGTCGGTCGGCGTTTGTCGTCGGTCGGTGACGTCAGTGTCGATCCCTTGCTCTGAAGGAACTAATCGCTGCATTATAGAGCTATTAGCTTATTAATTTGAACTTTTACTCATGTAGCTACATTTGCAATGTACACTTATTTGAACTTGTGAAATCCAAAGAGATTTGTGTAAACAACCTTGTAAGCAGAATAATGTTGACTGCGCGGGAGAGCGAGAAATAAAAAGACTAAACAATACTGTACTCACGTGTTTGATGAAGAATAACAGAATAACGAATCGACTTTTTGATCACTGGGGTGTTTATGTACAATGGGGTACATGTACAGGGTGACCCCCAAAAAAGAGTACCCAAACAAAACGTCATAAACGTCATAAATTGAACAAAAATAAAACAATCTTCATAAAATGTATTTACACACGCAAGTAGCCTCTGCATAATTTGCACAGAAAATGCTCCAAATTTTAGCGTTCTAGCTTGTCTTTCAGGAAAGTTATGCTCATATGCGGCGAGTTCAAGTTTGTTTGGGTACTCTTTTTTGGGGGTCACCCTGTATTTGTCCGTCAATCTTTAGATCTTCTTTTTGTTCTGTCGTCTGTCTTCTTCTTTTGTGTGTTGTGCCTGATGAAGGCCAAAGTGGTCGAAACGTCGCTTCATTATTCGTGTTGCCTTCGTCAAACACTCGAGTACAGTATGTTTTGGTCTTTTTATGTATAACCTTGTAAGCACCAAGTATTGAGAACACGCCCACCTCCTTCTTTGTGTCCACAACTGTGCATGGGGCACTGTACCTTGTAAACAACAATCATGTTTGTAATATCCGCACGTTATACGCAGTATTTTAATGCATTGAATGCATTACCAGTCCATACAAAGAAAAATGTATCGGCCAAATGCTCTGATTTGTGTGTACTTTCAAAAGATGTTCCGAATTCGGGATACCGACTAAACAGTGTGGGTTTTGACATTGAGCGGTAGCCATACTTACCTAGTTTTAACCCTCTAAACATGTGCTAAAACAACTTTGTACTTGTTGTGTTGTCAATGTTTGACAGCGGGATTTGATATTTATCATAATTTGCTTTTGGAGTCAACTTCTGTGGTGTGCAACACGGGAAAAAGGCCTACCTCATACCATCGCTGATGTATTACCCTTCCCATGTTTGCTAGTTGTGGTCAAAGTATAGCCTGCTTGATCTCCCTTCATACCCCGGGAACAATGACTGACAGGATAGTTCTGATGGGAAACATCACTGGTACAGATACATGTACCGCCGGTACTAAGTGAGGATCGCTTCAACAAATCCATGAATGTTTGTTTCAAAAACAACGCGCACGTCCCGGTTTTGGGCAAAGTCAATAATTATGTTTCCACATTTATTTTATAAACAAACTTAGTTATTTATTTTGTTAAATGTCAGAGCTTAAATGCTACCCCGTAGTCCCAACTAAATCAAATAACGTGTTGGCAACATTTGAACAAAATGGCCCATGACAGTGCCACCTCAACTTAAAATACAGATATGACATCATCAAACAATTCATAAAACGAATAAAAAAAGTCTGGGGATGTTATTTGGAAGCAATATTGTGTGTGTGTTTTGTCCAGCTCTGTCCAGTCGTTATCAGGGATTCGCTTTACACAAACACACACACACACACACACACACACACACACACACACACACACACACACACACACACACACACACACACACACACACACACAGAGCTTATACACCAACACCAGTGGCTCTACAATTAAAAATAAGACACACACACACACACACACACACACACACACACACACACACACACACACACACACACACACACACACACACACACACAGAGCTTATACACCAACACCAGTGGCTCTACAATTAAAAATAAGACGTAAAGTAAACAAAAAAACACAGACAGTTTAGATTTAAAGAACGTTTAATTTTAGACAAAAGACTGTACAGTTAAGACTCAATAACAAGCCCGATGTGGTGATGCAAAAAACACAGTGGTAAACACCGGAACAGTCATAACTCAGATTCTCCAAGCACCGGATATATTTTACAAATGTTTTGTTTGAGATCAGAGATTTAAACATTTTTAATTTGTTTATGAATATTTTTTTTTCTAATTCTTTTTTGTTTGTTTTAGTTTAGATAATTTGAAAAATGTTAATATTTCTGATATGTATAGTTTACCATGTTTTTGTGTGTTTTGTTTTATAGATCAGAGATTTCAACTTTTATTTTTCTGAATTCTTTCTTCTTTCTCCCTTTTGTATTTTAGATAAGAGATTTAAAAAAAAATATTTCTGATATATTTTACAAAGAAGATAATGACAACATTACTTTTAGGGTAAACCACAAATATTTATTTCATTTGAATATTTTGCAAGGATATTTGGTGCGGATCTATCAGTATCATTCAGCACGGTATTTAAAAAATGGCGGTATGCGGTTTGCAGGCAGGTTTTACCTCGTTTACATTTCCTCAGGCTACACTTTAAATTATCTTGGTAAGTTTTTGCTTCTTAATTTGACCAACCCTTTAACTGAATGCATGTATGTATTGCTTGATAAGCCTGAAATAAACCAAATAATTGTACAAATAGCTCTAGGTCGATTGAAATTTGAAGGTTCAAAACACTGGTGACTGCTTTCACACTCAGTGTCTCATTCAGTCACTGAGTCAGATGCTGACAAATTGATGATTGAATGAGAGTTGTATTCTGTCTGATTCAAGTGTCATGGAGCACACAGCAATATGTTCAGTTCCTAGATATTTAAATTGCTTCATATTGTGTAAAATTGAGGGGTAACTCGTATTGTGTCACAATCTGACAAAGCCAAAAGCGGCAAGTGAATGTTGTGCATTTAAATGTTTATAATAAATTATTAAAATCAAAGTTTAACTTCAAACGGGGAAAGTTCTGACTCATTGTAGTGTAGTGTTTCCGTGTGTTTTTCTTGTGTGAATGAGTTCTATTTAGGTTGTTTCAAACACTAACTAACTAGTAACTACGATACAATTCCTTGTGCAGCTTTTTAGGGGCAGGTGAGGTGAAATCCATGGACCTGTACATGTACCGTAAAATCCCTAGCATAAGCCCACCATCTAGCAAACGCCCACCCCCCACTTTGGGCCAAAAGTTGTGCACAGGGGTAACTACCTAGCAAACGCCCACCCTGCTTTTTTCAAAGAGACTATAGGCTCACTTTCACTAGGATGTGTGCAGACTGTTCTAAAAGTCATCTTTTTCCCCTTCTTTACCTTTTCGTGTTTCTTTCCTTTTTTCTTATTCTTTGTCCCCTCTCCTCACTCCCACCCATCGTTCATGTTTTTTCGAGTTTCTCTTCTCTTTTTTTCCTAAGTTTGTGGGTTTTTCTTTCTCAGAAAGATTGGGCCTTTTGAAGACAAAATCCAAGTTCAGTTAACGTTTCATTTTCAAAGACGATCGTGTAATTTCTTTCCTGTACAGAAAGAAAGGGCTTCATTGGTGTTGACATTTCGACATTTCATCAAGTTTCTTTTTCCCGGAATTGTGTTGTTATTGTTTGTCCTTGCAAAGGTCTGGCGATTTTCGTTTTACTTTATAAATTTATATGAATGACTATGCTCGGGTTGTTTTCAGAAGAGCCAGTCCTTTTCTCTCTCTCCCTCTCTCTCCCTCTCTCTCTCTCTCTCTCTCTCTCTCTCTCTCTCTCTCCCTCTCTCTCTCTCTCTCTCTCTCTCTCTCCCTCAGTCTCTCTCTCTCTCTCTCTCTCTCTCTCTCTCTCTCTCTCTCTCTCTCTCTCATGGTTGGCCTTCTTTGCCTCAAAGTCCTTTTTCTTTCTTTTTTCCTTCACTTCTACTCACACGACCTAACTTACATGCTTTCGGGGTTTGTATTCACTCAATTACACGGTTGAGCACAAAACTTACTTTGTGTAAAGGGGTCTATCCCTAGCAAACGCCCACCCCCCAATTTTGCCCTAAATCTGTGCACAGGGGGGGTGGGCTTATGCTAGGGATTTTACGGTATAAGTACATTGTGAAATCTATGCCTATGGGCAGTATGGCCACCCATCTACATGTCGTGTTTGCACCCATCCTGCTAAACCCATTTCATTTTCAGTACTGATGAAACGAGTTGGTAAGTTACCTACTTCAGGTTTCAATACTCTAAATACGCGTAGGCGTAGTGAGTACTACTACTACATGAAGTGTTAACATAATTGAATGATTTTCACAGAACTACACAACCGCGCATTAATCAATCGCCTGCGCAGGTAGACTAGTTGAGTGAATAGGATTCGAACAAACTTTAGCACAAAAACATCCTTTTTTTAAACAGCAGAAAGGAGCCCGCATTTTTCATGATCAGCTAACTTCGCCCATTATTTGTAATATTCACTGAGACTCGGCATGTAACCTCCACATCTCTATATGCATTTTGTGTTTCCGCTTACATTTAACACGGAACGAGTTATTGATGATATACGATTTTATATCCCATGACCTCCCTTCTTTGTCTCTGTTACTTCAGTATGGGTATATATGTTGTATTTTTATAGCTCAATAAATACATAATGGACTCCAAAAAATATATGATAGTGCAGATTCCGATTTGGGCAAATAACTACTTTCCTCCCGACCTTTGACCTCGCGCCGAACAATGTGACACATTTGTATGAAGTTCCAAAATCGTATTGCACGGCTCAGAAAACCATATCAGTTGCACGCAAAAATGAATCTCAGAACTGATCTGATGTATGGGATGCAATAAACAAACGTTTCCTTCATTATGAAAGCAATGCAGATCGAAAAAAACGAACATTCAACTTACAAGATACCCAGATGCTAGCGAACCAAAACAAAAACACGAGTACCCTCCCTTGCATCGTTAGCAGACGACTTTTGAGAGTCTGTGTTTGGTGTGCGTCTTCAGTTTCTCTGGCAGTGTCGGTGTGGGAACTGACAGAAGCTAGGGAGCACAGATAATAGAAGCCCTGTCACATAGACTAATCACACAATCAATACACATTTGGCTCATGTTTTAAATGACAGTTTCGAGTTTGTTAGTCAAACTCAAAGCAACAACACTGTCACTGGTGACATGCGTAGCGAGACCGAGAAGCGTCCTTACCTGGCACGGTTTGGCTTCGCTATCAAACATCGGCTGTTTCACGTGTTTTGCGAGCAAGTCTACTCTTTTGCCTGGCTCTGCAGTAAGTCCACATTGGCGATGAAGGTATCCAAGAACTTAACATGTGTGTATTTTGCCGTAATCCAGTCATATTCCTTCAAAATGCAATCAATCGGCGGTGACAGACGTGTCAGCAATTCGCGACTTCACCAAGTCGGTCACGTTTTCCTCACACCCATACCAGTTTAGGTTCATTCATGCAAACACACTCGCAAAACACGTTTATCACGTAGATACATTTCAAATAGGGAGCAAATGGTTAAATCTAAACCTACATATTTGTTCCCTAAAATTTGCTTCTCTGTCAATAAGCTTAATTGTATAATAACACGTTCGAGAAAAACAACGTGGAATCGATTCTGAATCGAGTAAGCCAAATGGGTCCCAAACCCGTTTCGCCTGTTCTGCCGACCTGAAACGCAAAACAAAAGAATTGTGCGCTTCAACTAAATTAATTTATATACGACTTCATTACTTTCTTGCAACTTATGAACCTTTACTTAAAGCTTTTAAATGGTCTGAAAGTAGTGTTACCGCGTACTTATCGATGCACTCATTCGTTTTATTTTTTCAGCGACGGTCACTTAGTTTAAGGTTGCAAAAGGGCTAAGTCTCGCTGGCACCACTGTTTTACAGTCCACAGATCGCAACAGTGCCGCTAGTAGTCTACACTTTGTGTTTGATTGTAGAATGGGATATACAGATTACAACACTCGTGGTTTTTTATATGGCTTGTATTTCAGTCAAGACCCAGCGGGAATATCAATCGAGAGCCACTCGCCAGAGGCTCGTGTCTCCCGATGATATTCATCCGCTGGGTCTTGACTGAAATACAAGCCATATAAAAAAACCACTCGTGTTGTAACCTATACGTATACTTTCTGTCGATACTTTTATATCATTCTATATATTTTAGTGCCTATTGCCGTTTCAAAATCGTACACTTGAACTTGTTATCGAACTAAAAAGTTAAATACTACAGTTTAGTTTGTTATGTTTTCGGCTGACTAAAGTGTGACTCTGGGCACAAAGCCAAATGGACGCGTGGAATGTAGAAGAACTAAGAGAAACTGTTGTAAGGTGAGGATGACTCAGCGATCACAAAGTGAAACTGTTCATCACGTGTCCCTGAGGGTGTCATTTATCAAAGATCACATCACTCTTATTCACGGTAGTCTTTCAGATGCTAGCGTCCGGTCGATCAAAGAACATGTGGCGTGTTAAAACATTATAGAAACGTTTGATGTAACTGAATGGAAAGGAAGATATTGAATTAACTGTGAATGATTGTTTGCGAATATTTTTTTTTGAACAAAATAGTTGTAGCATTTCATGAAATTGATTCATCAAACCCACTGCCTAGTAACGATAAAACCGGGAAAGTAAACACGAAAGAACCCCTTTAGCTTCGTGGATTTATAAGAAATGATCACAATTATAATCATACAAGAATGAAGGACACGGCCTTGTGAAGGACACCGTGTATTCAACAACTGATCTGTTCACTTGCTCTCTTAAAACCCCTAAAGTCGACATCTTAAATCTCAGATGAGTCTATCAAATATTCGTCCTTTTTAAGCGTTGCTATCTAGATCCGATTGCCAAGGATAGGAAATGTACCAGGTACCCTACCCTATGCAACGGTTTTGGGCGAAAGTAGGGGAAAGGGCGTCGCTCAATACTAGGCGTGTACGAGGTACCTTACGGTATACCACAAACTCGCCACACAGTTTATGTTGCAAAATTACAGTTACCAATCGGTTTATACTTGTAGTTTTAATGTATCCGACAACATGTTATGACAACAAAAACACACTGGGGAAGGGGAGATGCAGAGGGGTGGGGGTGGTGCTTCTTAAGTGCTGTTGATTTTGTAAGTTACTGTTGACCGGCAGGAATATTTAAAACCGTGTGTGTCACGACTCCCATCCCCATTTCACAAGATGCGGTTATTTTCTCCATCCTCTCTTAGTGTGACCGCGTCGTGATCATACTGATCCATGTAGGGTTAGTAGGTGTTTTTGTATGGTCTAACATCATCTCAAGATAATATTTCTGCTACTTGACAATGCATACTCTTCTTCTTCTCTTCTTCTTCGTTCGTGGGCTGAAACTCCCACGTACACTCGTGATTTTTGCACGAGTGGGATTTTACGTGTATGACCGTTTTTTACCCCGCCATTTAGGCAGCCATACGCCGTTTTCGGAGGAAGCATGCTGGGTATTTTCGTGTTTCTATAACCCACCGAATTCTGACATGGATTACAGGATCTTTTTCGTGCGCACTTGGTCTTGTGCTTGCGTGTACACACGGGGGTGTTCGGACACCGAGGAGAGTTTGCACACAAAGTTGACTCTGAGAAATAAATCTCTCGCCGAACGTGGGGACGAACTCACGCTGACAGCGGCCAACTGGATACAAATCCAGCGCGCTACCGACTGAGCTACATCCCCGCCCACACAATGCATACAATTCAGAAGTATGGCGTGGAAAGCACCCCGCATATACATGCTTGACACACTTACTTACACGTCGTCAGCCATCACATAGTGAACACAACTGAACATGGATCGCTGTTTAGAGCTCTCGACAACTTGGGCTACACACGTATGTCACAGTCTTCATCTGCCTTACAATGCAGACACTGGCTACCTTAATGCTCTGTTCTTGCTGGTTGACAAGCATCGCTGCGCCGCGAGGTGCGTTTGAAACAATGTACATTTTAATTATCCAGCCTGGTGGCGCGGCGGCGCAAAAAGGTTGGCGGCGAATATTAGTGCTCGGTTTTTTTTCTCCATAAAAAGCTGCGCGGCAGGCGGACCTTTTATCTGTCTGGCTTGACTCTTCAGAATAAACATGAAATATAACTGCATGAAACCCATTGTTGTTACTCATAAGGGAGGTATATTTGTTCAATAGGGAACATTCCATCCACGTTTAAATAAACACATATTTCATGACGCAAATGGCCACATTTGTTTTCCCGACCTCTGTAAAGTAAGTTGATATTTCCTGCTTAAAATTCGCCAACCCATGGAACACACTTTCTGTCACACCGACTTTCCACTGATCTTGTTCACCCACACTGCGTATCATTCACACCATCGAAATGGATTATTGTGGCCTTTTTAATTGAAGTTTACTCAGCTGCTATATCACTTTTTCACATATAATATATCAGGTTAAAATCAAATTTCAGCATGAGAGACACACATACGGAATTTCAGGGTAACCCCCAGAAAATGCAGCCCACTAAAATACCAATTACTTCCACGTGTATTCACCGAATTACTTCATATTTGATGTACACTAGCTTGAGATGTAGGAACACGATTTGACAAAACGGTATGCTTGTAGGTTTAGGTTTTTACATTACAAACAAACTATTTTTAAGGAGGAGTTAAAAAAAAACGACACAGGTGTGAAATGAAGTATACATAGTGTTTAAAAACCAATGACGTTGGTCACATGCTCTTTGAAAAGTCATTAATCAAAATATTTGATCAATAAGAGTCCGATACACTTTTACACGCCACCCACATCAGGTCGAGCAAAGACTGTGAGGCTTCACTGTTAACACTTTAAACAGACACGATTGCGATGAGAAAAAGAACAAGTCGCGTAAGGCGAAATAACAACATTTAGTCAAGCTGTGGAACTCACAGAATGAAACTGAAGGCACTGCATTTTTTCACCAAGACCGCATACTCGTAGTTTCGTCAGTCCACCACCCGTGGCAAAGGCAGTGAAATCGACAAGCCAGAATAGTGCGGTAATGGTCGCGCTGAGTAGGATAACACGCTTTTCTCTATGTCTATTCTTTTTAGCGTACTAAGTTTGTTTTTAATCCAAACATATCATATCTATATGTTTTTGGAATCAGGGACCGACAAGGAATAAGATGAAATTGTTTCTAAATCGATTTCGGACAATTAATTTTAATCATATTTTTTTATATTTTAATGTTCAGATCTTGTTTGTACTCTAAATATAACATAAATGTATATGTTTTTGGAATCAGAAAATGACGAAGAATAAGATGAAATTGTTTTTGGATTGTTTAAAAAAAAATTTTTAATGACAAGTTTCCGATTATTAATGACCAAATTAATATTATTTTTTTAAGCCACCAAGCTGAAATGCAATACCAAAGTCCGGCCTTCGTCTAAGATTGCTTTTCCAAAATTTCAATCAATTTTATTGAAAAACAAGAGGCGAAGCCTTCAAGGCTCACGTATGTGAAACTATATGTTGAACACACGCACACACACACACACACACACATGAAGATGAGATTTTTGAACTTTGGAATTCTCATGCAATACAAGTACAAGTAAATTGTAATGCATAGGAATAAATTTTAACGCACACACTCACACTACATACTCGCATCACATATTACAGCACACATATGCACACTTTCAGTTTCAGAATTTATTCAATTACCTCTGTCAACTTCAGGAAACATTATAAAATACGCAGACTGGACACAATGACTTCATGCACAATGTCAATTTGTGTGGTTTTTATCAGAAGAGTTTTTGTGCTATCCCATCAACTCCCAGTCCCCCTCCCCCCCCCCCCCCCCAAAAAAAAAAAAAGAAAAAGAAAGAAAAAGAAAAAAAAAGCACTCTAGTGGGGCCTGCGGTAACACTGGCAAGAACATATTTTACATACAAAAAGAAACACAAAACAAACATACAATCATGATCACACAACGGCACAGATAATATAGCACGAGGTACCTGTGATGAAAGGACACCTGAACTAGCCCTAAATTGCAAGTGGCCTTTTACTTTTACAACAGGTAAATGTTTGTCAAGATCAAAGGGACTACAGAAATTGTCGTTTCATGGGGAGTGTCCATTCATCAGAGGGGCCTCACATTGCAGGTACCATGCAATGTACAGTAACAGTAACCATAAGCATTTGCTCAACCACACACACACACACATTCATGTGAAAACAGCTCCTTGAAGTAAAAACAGTGGCTTCCCCTTTTGAAAATTTGAAGGAGGGGGGGGGGGGGTGTCACAAAATGGGGGTTAATTTACAGAACAAGTCAGAAGATACAAAAACAAATTCTGAGATGACACGGGATTGTGAAGAAGTCCAAATCAGGTGGTCTTAAAAAAGGGGCGGTTCCAATGCAGTGGCCTTTTAAGAGGAAGCTGAGACAAAATGTCCAATACAGTGGAACCCCCCTTCTAAGACACCCCTCTTAAAATGAAGCAAGTAAAAAATGGGGGTAATTTTACACAGGATATGAACAGAAAGTCTGAGAAAACAAGGTCTTGGGGGGTCTTAAAAAGGGAGTTCTACTGTACCATGACTTGTAGTAGTACAGTTACCACTCCGTGTAAGTATTATCCCAGAATACCATGACATTGTGCAATCTACACCACCCCAGTGTTCAATTAAAGTCACATTTCTCCTTGTGAAAACATCTCACAATCTCAGTCAAATCTAGCAAGGCTCACTTGTATTTGGTAAGAACATACCTTGAATTTGTCACAGGCCAACATTCAAAATGCTGACTGCTTGTGCTTGCTAAAGCCAAAAGTCGCTTTTACAAAACTAAAGCTTTGCCATGTCTGAAAGTGAGACGGTGAGCCAAACATTTTTTATAAAAAGAAATGTGCCTTTAAAATGATAATTCATTCTTGAAAAGTCATAAAAAAGTCAAATATGGGAATCATTACACAAGAATCACACTTATTTGATCTTTTTTTAAAGACTCTTCCACACATGATACAATGATTGCAGTGTTTTAGTGATGTGCAGTTCCTAGGCCTCGGTCTGTCTTCTATCACGTACACATACAGTGGAACACCCCTTTTAAGACTCCCTCCCTTTTAATAATCTGTTTTCTGACTTTCTGTTCATAATCTCTGTAAAGTTACCCCCAGTTTAAGACTCCCTCCTTCTTAAGACCTCATTTTTTTTCTCCATTTTTGGGAGATCTTACAAGGTGGGTTCAACTCACTTTTGAATCCAGGTCTAACTGACCTTTTCTTTTCTGTGTCTGGGAACATGACTGTGCCTGAACCTGAATTTGAATGGGTTGGGTCTACCAGTGAATAATGAATGATTTGCCAGCACTGAAAATAATATTTTGATTAAATTTTGAAGGATGTTGGCAACTGACAAACCGCGAACTGGTGAATTATCTCCCCTAGACAGTGCCTGGTAAATTGCACACCATCTTTAGCCCTGGATCATGATCACAGGCAATGTTGAATACATTTTGAGAGGAGTTGCCAACTGAAAAACCGCTAAGTTAAGAATTACCTCCCCTTCCCAGCAAACAATTTTACGTTGTATTCACGTTATATTCACGTTGGGTTACGTTGGGTTTACGTTGCGTTTCAACGTTTTTTTACGTAGATTTGTATGGACGAAATCACGTGGGAATAACGTTGGAAAACAACGTTGCATTTTACGTGACACCAACGTGAATGCAACGTGAATTATTGGTGGAGGTGGATTGTTCGTAAAAACATTACGTGAATTTTACGTTGTCACAACGTGAATTTTTGGTTGTGGTTGTGGTTTGGTTGAAATTGCGTTGCATTTTTACGTAATGTCCACGTGAATGGAACGTAAATTTTAGGTCAAAATTTAGCTCAAAAATTACGTGAATTCTACGTTGACACAACGTAAAAGTTGTGTTTTGGTGCATTTTTCCTGATAAAATTGACGTGAATTACACGTCGACACAACGTGAATTTTTGGTTGTGGTTTGGTTTGATTTCGACGTGAATGCAACGTTGAGAGTGAATGTAGGTTTTGGTAAATGTATCCACGCACACACACCAACTTTCACACTCAGTCACAGATCATAAGGACTATTACATGTAACACCATAAACTCAAGATACGATCAACAATTTTATTTCATAACAAAAACATGCATATTATGTTGCGGAGAAATTAAAAATGCACGCAGCTTAGCAGGGCAACAGCACAGCATATTCAATCGATTTCATTCTTTGTCCTGGTGGTCCTCTTCTCCCAGGCAGTCCTCGATGCGCCTCTTTGATGCTGGTCGCTAAACAAAGCAAAGACAGCACATTGATATTAGTGACACCAGAGCCTCCATATATAATGTCTGAAGTAGAAATACACATCTTTTCAAATTAGGTCACTTTTTAGTAACTTTCCACTGCCTACTATGTCTCTGGCCTACTGCCAACTGAGTGTTGACACTACATGTATTTCTTTTTAATATATGAAATAAAGCATTATGTCCCTTCTTCGAGCCTTGTTGTGTCAGATTTAGGCCGCAAGCCAAGACAACAAAAGACTGTGTGCCAGTGTGTATTCCTTACATAAGAAATGAAGTATTTCAAACGAAAATTGATCGTTTCAGAACAGTTTGAGGGTATTTTATTTGTATTTGCATCATTAAGACATTTGACCTGGAAGTGAAACTGTCTTTAATCTGTGTACAAGAATTAAATGTTTGTAATTGTCCAAACAATAAATAACATCCGTTACTGCTATATACTTCTTTCTATCCTCCCTTCCTTCCTACCTTCCTTCCTTCCTTCCTTCCTTCCTTCCTTCCTTCCTTCCTTCTTTCCTTCCTTCCTTCCTTCCTTCCTTCCTTCCTTCCTTCCTCCCTCCCTTCCTTCCTTCTTTCCTTCCTTCCTTTCTTCTTTCATTCCTTCCTTCCTTCCTTCTTCCCTCCCTTCCTTCCTTCTTTCCTTCCTTCTTTCCTTCCTTCCTTCCTTCCTCCCTCCCTTCCTTCCTTCCTTCTTTCCTTCCTTCTTTCTATCATCCCTTCCTTCCTTCACACATCACACGAATCACACACACACACACACACACACACTCACACACACACACACACACACTCACACACAAACTCACACTAGCGCGTCACCTTATTCCCACTACTATGAGTTATACACAACTACAATAAGCGATAAACGTTTCATATGCTGATCAGGATGCAATTGGCAGTGCCCAAGGACGTATCACCTTAAAGCCATATGTACTCGATGACTATACACGCTAATTGCTTTACCAACAGCTGGAGACATGCTGAATTAAGTTCCCTGCAAAATATTGTGGTCTAGGACCCCATCAATGTTGAGATATGTTAATTTTCATTTTGATCTGGATCGTCCTATTTATAGATTTGCCAACAGAGGTAGCGTTGACGCAAGGGAAATAACTCCGCGTCTTTGTTTACATCCAAAGTTTTTGAGACTCTAAAACAAGCTGTAATGCATGTATATGGTCCGCGCATGGCGACATATCATCATTACATGGTCTTATGGTGCGTTTGACATCGATTATGGGCAAACTACACTTTGTAAACACGGGAGCACGTACATATATGCCTTTAACTTACAAAATAAGGTGAACTGATTTAAAGTGATTCAAACTTCTAATTTTTGACAACAGAATGACAATACAAATATTGATTTTAAAACATGATACATGGAGTGGAGAAAGGAAAGAAGATCATGTTATCCATGGGGTGATTTGTCCATGATCCAAGCCGATTACCAGCTCCACATGCAGGGAAGAATATGAAAGATTACACCGAATAGCCTTGAATTTCATCACTGTTTCCTCACGCACAGTGTTAGGGTCAATGATAGCACAACACTTCAATCAGCATACCACAGTCCTCTCTAAATGATTCAGAAATGTCACCAATTTTGTTTGAGAGTACACTATCCGACATGTTTGGAAACCAGAGAATGGCAATGTCCACAAGGATGGAGCCTCAGCTCCAGGAGAAAATGAAGACATTTCTGTAGCAGCTGCTGTCGTTTCCACTTCAGTTGTGTTGTCAGTCCAGGATTATGCCCAGCTACTTGTAGTTGTACTTCTGAACCACGCAGGCTTGCCTGGCACTGATAAGCAGCGGGTCATGAGGGGTGGGTGAGGGGGTCGAGTGTCCTAGTGTCCTGCAATTTATTCCACCGCTGCTCTGTGCTTGCTGTCATCACTCGCCACCATGTCGTCATATCCTCAGATCTGTAACCAATAGCAGACATGCATATATATAGCTGATAAAATTGTTTGCAAGTTCTACTTCTTTAATCTTGAAATTGAGTTTTGTCAGGCTTCTAGCCATTCAAACTGTTCAGCATGGGAAACCCTGAAAATGTGCAAAACGCGCCAACTGACTTAGTTTGATGGTCAGACACCACCGACTGTTCAGTATGGGAGACCCTACCAGGCACCCTGCACATTAGCTGACTTAGCTTGATGGATTATGGAAGCACGCAAGCCACCCCACCACAACACGGTATCAGTTTCTGGGGGCAGTTACTTACCTCACATAAGTGACATGACTTTATTGTTCAAATTCATTGTCATAGTACAATTATACCACTTGACAATACCTGGAGACAACTTGACTATGATATTCAATTAATCAATTTTAAAAACAAAGCAAACACCTTAAACTTATGCGAAATTGACAGTTATAATACTCACTAGGCTAAAATTACAATTACTAAACAGACCACTGATGAAGCAACGACATGAAGCAAAATGTATCAACATATTTTATTTCCAAATCACACACTCAGCATTCAGCAAAGCTAATTCGACGCTCCTTTTGTGTCCTGTGGGATCTGTACAGTTAGTCACTTGCAAGGACATGAACATTAATTTGAGTGTTATGATGAAAATACATCAAGCACAATGAACTATAAGCTCATCCAGGCATGTTGTGTGTTACTACTGTTACACCCCACAAACATCTGCAATACACTAATAAAGTTAGTGTACATTAAAGGAGACACGAAGCATAAAGTCAAGTAAACATGATGATCCTCCAGATTCAGGGAGACTGTTGAAGATGATATCAAGCACTGACCTGTGGAGAAAACTTGATTATGACATCCATTCAATCAATAAATAAACAACAAACTACAACCAGAAAAGGATAGAGCACTGCTACTGATTCTTTATTTCAATTGCATTAATTTAAAATAAAACATGACAAATCTTATGCTCCTGTACATAACTTCAGATTTAGCGCCAATTGAAGGCTCACGTATGTGAAACTATATGTTGAACACACACACACACACACACACATGAAGATGAGATTTTTTAACTTTGGAATTCTCATGCAATACATGTACAAGTAAATTGCAATGCATAGGAATAAATCTTAACGCACACACTCACACTACATACTCGCATCACATATATTACAGCACACATATAGTGTTCTGCTACTGATTCTTTATTTCAATTGCATTAATTTAAAATAAAACATGACAAATCTTATGCTCCTCTACATAACTTCAGATTTAGCGCCAATTAAAACACCAGACACAGAATCTAATTAACGCATCCACACCTAGTTGTGTCACTGTCATGGCTTGCATATCAAATTCTGCAACAAACAGAATATTGTTAAGTGCATTTCAAATACAAAGACAACAACACAGCAAACTCGCAATCTCTCAAAAATTCCATTTACACTGAAATTGACACCCAGCAGGGTTTGTGGTCCGAGTACCAGGATTCAAGTACACCTCCTAGTATTGCAGACTCAGGGAGATTGGTGAAGATCAGATCCAACACTGAGCCATAGTCTGTTGTGGGTTCAGTAATGAGCTGACGCAGACTGAATTCCTGACACAGCTGTTCGAGTGGTTTTGACAGTCTGTCAGAGGCATCACTGTTGAAGTCTCCTCCCATCACAACATAGGGTTGACTTGCTAATACCCTGTGAAGAATGGTCTCAAGTTCAGTACGCAGTGCGCTGGTTTTCACACCCGGAGGACAGTACACTCCCACTACACTCAGCCCTGCAATTCTGCTGCTGGCGTCAAGCACTGTAACTTCTATGCTGTGATTGCAACTTCGGCTTGTAGCTGTGTTGGAGGTAGACAGCAGACTGTCATCACGGATGTACACTATTGTGCCAGCATGTGGACGGTGAGTTTTGGTTGGGGCAGGGTTTCTCTCAAGAACTTTGAATTCAGGGAGACTGTAGTGCTGTGATTCATCTTGTTCTTGTTCCCAGCTTTCAAATATGAATAACATTTCAGCTCGTAACAGATTTCGTTCAAGGCGGAGATCTCTAATGTGCTTGTGAAGAGATCGACTGTTGTGAAAACCTATGAGAAATCCATTGCTGGCAAACTGCTGTAGGTCACTCACACACCACTCAATGGGCTTTTTCCGCAATCGTTCCATCTCGGTCTTGACATCAGGTGACACTCTGATCTTGTTTGGGTCAAAATCAAGAAGATGGAGGCCGCCCAGAGTTTTGGCTCTGCTGAGTGCCACATACACTAGATGGTGTTGTACCATACCCTGGAAAGACACCGCAACTTGCTCAAGAGTTGAACCCTGTGACTTGTGTACTGTGATTGCAGAGCAAGCTGTCAACGGAAACTGTTTACGAAGCACTGCAACATTTTCTCGTTTTCCAACACGAAACTGTTTGACGGCATGAAAGATGGGAGTCCATGTGGAGCTGATGGCTGGTGTGTAGAGTTGTTTGTTTCGGTGGCGGGTCTTTTCACCAACACTCTCTTCATCAAATTCTATCCATACAACCGACACATGTTCTGGCTTCTCACTGCCTTTGTGTCCAACCTGTCGTAAGGTGCCAGAAGCTCCATTCGTCAGACCATCGCTGATGTCAACATTGTGCACCAACATGAATCTACCGCCCACTTTGAGAGTCAAGTGTGATGGAAGACTCTGCGTTTGTTGCACTGTCATATCACGAGCTTTGTGAAGTATCTCGGTTTTCAGTGCAACACTGATGTCACCCATCACACTGTCCTTGGCTTCCAGCAGAATCTCCGAAGACTGGAGAAGGGCAAGACTTTTGGTGTTTTGCTCAGTGACGAGACGACGGCTGGTGAACAGGTGAAGCATGTTGTCCGGGATACTGGATTTGACAACACGGGACTTGATGAGGCTTGCATCTTCTTTGGTGTGGCATCCCTCCCTGATCCTGTTTAGAGCTTCAGCAAAGGTTCTGTCATCTTTCTGCCGCATCACCTGGGTCAACTCAAACATCTGGAACAGCTCCTGCCAGACAATTGGTGCTAGTGCTTCGTATGGTCCACGACTTGGCTGAAATACCCAGCGATCCATGACTGGTCTCAGCTGGAATAGATCACCAACAGCAAGGACACTTACACCACCAAACGGCTTGCTGCAACCCATCAATTGTTGCAGACGCTGACTGACAAAACCCATCATGTTGGCACCAACCATGGAAATTTCATCAATGATCACCAATCGCAATTCTGCTAGAGTTGACCGAAGTGTGTTCAAGCGACTGGCGTCAAGTTTCACGTAATCACTGAGACTCTGGTTTGCAGGGAGGCAGAAGGCTGTGTGTAGTGTCACACCTCTGATGTTATAGGCAGCCTTGCCTGTTGGAGCGGCAAGAAGTACCCGAAGGCAATCTGGATTGTCTCCAGGGCGACTGCTTAGGTAACGGACAAGGGCATGGTAAATGGCCAGGACACAGCGACTCTTCCCCACACCTGCACCTCCAGAGAGAAAACAGTGGAAGGGTTCGCATGCAGATAGACTGCCACTACACTTTGTCTTCATCCAGTGCAGTATGTGATAGAAGAACGTTTGCTGACTGCAATTCAGTGATCTTACCATTGCATCAAATTCTTCATTTGGTATCCTGTTCACTATACGGTCGTGAGTTATGTCGGATGTAGCATGACAACCCAGGTCAAGACCAATGTCATACTGTCGGTGCTGTTCAGAGTCTGGTTGGAACGCTGCATTGATGGTACTCTCTGTGTTGTATTTCTCGTGGCGGCTCTCCATGTCTTGTGCTTGTGGAGCCACCCCATCCCATGCTTCCTCATCAATGCCATCCTTCTGCACCTGTTCCACAGCCTGGTCCACAGCGGTAGCATTGGTCTCAAACTTGCTGCTGACTTCGAACACTGTTTCTTTCATCTGTTCAAATCTCTCATGGTATGTCCCACACCCACCAATGATATCCTTGTCCTCGTTTCGCCATGGTATGTACAACATCAGCTTCTCTCTGTAGTGGTTTTCTGAGTCAGACTCCAGAGAGAAAGCGAACACAGCGCAGAACTTTTGGTTTTCTCTGGTGGTGCAAGACTTTGCCATCAGGAAGTTTGTACAGGTGACCAGAAGAGGAGTCATTGTTCCAGATGTTGTCGGTTGCATCCTCCTCATATTCACCTTCAGGGAGGAAATCCTGTTCCTTCTTCTTGGTGTTCTTACCTGTTCTGCTGCTTGATCCTGCCTTTCTCACGTCGTACGAAGTAGCAAAGTCTGCAAGACAGATGTTTTCCAACTCCTTTGGTCTTTCAGAGTACCTGTCGATCAGGCTTGTGAGAGTCACATCTGTGTCCTCATCTTTCATTGCTTCAAGCATGGTGGAATTCTTGAGCAGACCAACTCGCTGGCAGGGGGGTGATGTGTTGACAAAAATCACATCCCTTGTGCATCGGGTCAAAGGCAGCTGCATCAGGAGGTAGACAGCTTCCTGGGCAGACACTTCGCAGTGGTTCAAAAACTTGTTCGCAATGTGTCTGACTTTTTGTTTGACACTGTGGTTGCCACGTTTTGCCTCATCATCAGCGTGTTTTAGAAGATCGCTCATGCCACGCTGGCTCTTGCTGATGTACGTCACAATATACATTCCACAGGCATACTCATCCAGGACAAATTGCACATCTGTGTTGGCCATCCACACCTGAGCGAGAATATCATTTCTGCTGTTCATGCGTGTCGCTGATGGTTCGCGTTGCAAAAAGATCTTGGTGCTGTCAAGGTCAGAACGAAGTGCAAGGATGTACTGATTCTCATCAATGCCGACTCGCGCCAGAAATTCTTCAAAAGAAATGTTCTCACCCAGTTTCAACTGGCTAAGTTATCTTTTGATGGTTCTCAAGTTTTCTGTGATGCCAGAATTCTCCTTTGCTTCAGACTGAGTCAGTGGACGGAGCATCATAGTTTTTGACATGGGAGGAAGAGGAAAACCAAACCTGCACACGTGTTTTCCACCTTTCTTGCATGACTTGGAATGCTTGTGTTCATGCAGGCTCGAAACGTTCTTCAACTCACCCTCTTCATGCCTCTGACATGTCAAGTGTTTATCAAGAAATGCCACCACATCTTCGTCAGAGTCTGTATCAGCCTTTGGTGCATCTTCAACCCAGATCATACAGTGAATGTGAGGGGACCCCCGCTGCTGAAATTCTACTCTGAAAAAGTGGTCCGTCACTTTTCCAAGAGGCTGCAGATCACTCAGGATGACTTTTCTGAACAAGACCTGAACTCTGTAGTCAAAGTGACGAGCGCAAGTCACAGGATCTTTTTGTATAAGCTGCGACTTCTCCTGCCAGGTCAGGTTCTCAAGGTCATCATCAGTGGGGTCTACACTGTGCTCCATGCGGTAGAGGACACGGAGAAGATCAAGCCACCTTGTTTCAGCAGCAGAAAATGTAGCAAAGAAAGTTGGTCTACCAAGCTGCCTAATCATAGCAAAGAGATCCTTCTGTTTCGCTTGCCAGTACGGGGGAGAGGATCGCAGTGTTTTGAGGACACGATACCCTTGATCCTGGCGCAGAAGATCTTCAATGGCACCATCTTTCCTCAACTGCCCTGCAGTATGGCCTGTCTTTGCTCCTTTCACTTTCCGAAGTGCTGTTGTGGCTAAATCTCGAATCTGTAACATCTGTAGTTTCTTCAACTTGAAAAAGATGTTTGCAATGGAGTGGGCAGCACGCCGGTCAGCACTTCTTAGCTCAGCCTTGCAGATCTTACTGTAGGTGAGGGGCTTCATTCGATCACTGTTATCAACACGTCGTTGGCCGCAAAATATGGTTGGAAAGGATTTCTCCTCACAATCTTTGTCCATGAACAGACCAAGTGGATGTTTACCCTCACCTGGTGCTATGTTCAGTGCTGCCTGGCCATCGGTTGTAAAGTCGTTGGGGTGCAGAAGGGTGTCACGACATCCACCTCCCAGTTCTGCCTCTTGACTGGTTTCTACCCATTCTTTGTCTTCATCATCTTCCCCGGTGTTATCTTTGTCATTAGCAGGTATGTTTTCCTCCGGCCACTCCTGAAACAAATCTGCATACTCTTCTTGCAGATTGCCATCTTGGTCTTGTTCTGGTTTGTTGTTGTCTTTCACTGTGCCAGAAGAAGCTTGATCAGTTACCAAGTGCTCAGGGTCTTGTGGCGGTACATTAGAACATTGCTTCACACTCACAGCATCACATTCAGGTTGTTTGCCTCCGTCACATGAGTGTGCATGGTTGGTCTTCTCACCTTGGATACAACTGTCATCATCTGCACTGTTGATTCTGAACTCAACCGACTCTGCTCCCTCCCACTCTGGTTTGAACCAAGAAGGATCGAGCTTAATACCCTCTTCCCTGAACAGGACACTGTTCCCAATCAACCACTCCGCAGCAGCAAAGATCTTCCCAGGCCTGACATTTTCAAAGTGGTAGGAGGACTTGTAGCGCAAGCGTCTCTTCAACTTCAAGGCAATTGTCTCTGTCTCTTCGAATCGCCTAGGTAATGAAGTCACCATAGCTGGCACATCCACTGGTACATTCACTACATTTCCCCTGATACCAAACTGATGGTCGCAGCCAAGCTCTCGCATCTGCATGAAGGGAATTCGTGGTGATATACACCGTTCCTCCAGGGTTGTGAGACCTTCAAGCGTAGACGGAATAGCCGGGAATTCAAGACCATTTCTCACAGCTAAATTGGGCAGCACAGATTTCCTCAAACTGGAAAGACATGTGGAACATATCCACTCAGTGTCTTGGAAGCTTTTTGTTCCTAACAGAACCTGCTCTATAATGGAAGACTTAACACCCTTGTTCTGGAGAGATGCAGCAGAGGGAGCAACACTCACTGAGTGTTTGTAGAAGAGACCATTACAGCATGTACATATGAATGAAGGTCCGTGACTAACATTGGACTGAAAGACCTTCTTGATGTCATCGACCGTCAAGCAACTGCTTTTTGTGGTCAGTTTGTCCCTTGCTGCTCGCACCTTAGCTTGATAAGCTTCTCTGTATGAAGGACAACGCCTTCTCTTCACTTTCCTCAATCTGTCACTCTCCGATTCCTTTCGCCTATAGTTTCTATTCTGTCTTTGTTCTGCTTTCCTTTGCCTGTCTTTTAGGGCCTCTTTCTCTCTGTATTCTTTACTACCTCTCTTTGTTGCCATTCTCTGTCTGGTTCTACCTGCTTCTTTCTGACTGTAATCCCTATTGGCTCTCTTTGTTGTCATTCTCTGTCTGGTTCTACCTGCTTCTTTCTGACTGTAATCCCTATTGGCTCTCTTTGTTGTCATTCTCTGTCTGGTTCTACCTGCTTCTTTCTGACTGTAATCCCTATTGGCTCTCTTTGTTGCCATTTTCTGTCTGTTTCTACCTGCTTCTTTCTGACTGTAATCCCTATTGGCTCTCTTTGTTGTCATTCTCTGTCTGGTTCTACCTGCTTCTTTCTGACTGTAATCCCTATTGGCTCTCTTTGTTGCCATTTTCTGTCTGTTTCTACCTGCTTCTTTCTGACTGTAATCCCTATTGGCTCTCTTTGTTGTCATTCTCTGTCTGGTTCTACCTGCTTCTTTCTGACTGTAATCCCTATTGGCTCTCTTTGTTGCCATTTTCTGTCTGTTTCTACCTGCTTCTTTCTGACTGTAATCCCTATTGGCTCTCTTTGTTGTCATTCTCTGTCTGGTTCTACCTGCTTCTTTCTGACTGTAATCCCTATTGGCTCTCTTTGTTGCCATTTTCTGTCTGTTTCTACCTGCTTCTTTCTGACTGTAATCCCTATTGGCTCTCTTTGTTGTCATTCTCTGTCTGGTTCTACCTGCTTCTTTCTGACTGTAATCCCTATTGGCTCTCTTTGTTGTCATTCTCTGTCTGGTTCTACCTGCTTCTTTCTGACTGTAATCCCTATTGGCTCTCTTTGTTGCCATTCTCTGTCTGGTTCTACCTGCTTCTTTCTGACTGTAATCCCTATTGGCTCTCTTTGTTGTCATTCTCTGTCTGGTTCTACCTGCTTCTTTCTGACTGTAATCCCTATTGGCTCTCTTTGTTGCCATTCTCTGTCTGGTTCTACCTGCTTCTTTCTGGCTATATTCTTTAGTGCATCTCTGTTTAGCCATTCTAAGTCTGTTTCTTTCTGCTTCTTGCTCTCTGAACTCTCCACTGCATCTTCTCTTTGCAATTCTTGCTTTGCCTAGGTGTGCTTCCTTGTGCCTATATGCCTGACTAAGTCTCCTCTCACCTTTTCTCTGCCTATTTTCAGCTGACTCTTTCTGCTTGTACTCTTGGTTTTGACGTAGTTTCTGCATTGTATTTCTGCGGTTCACAAGTGTCACGGTTGTATGAGATACGAGTGGCCTCTCAGCACCTTCACACTCTGCTGCTGCAAGCACAGGTACATGAACTTGTTGATGTTGGCATGACAGCACTGGTCCATCAGATGAAAGATGGACGTCAGTCACAATTTCATAATGGTTATTGTTGAGGTGGTTGATGAAGATGCACTGTGAACTCACATGGGTCAGTGGAGCAATCAGTCTTGGATCAAGTGTGTGCCAGGCACTCTGCCCGACTACATTGCGATAAACACAGATTCTGGTGTTGAGCATGAGGGCAGCACTGTAAATCTCCACTTCTGTTGCCCACGTCCCTGAATTCCGCATGCCCGACCTGGTCAGATAGGATGCGGCTGTCAGCCCTTGTTGTTGCAGGAGAACATGCTTAATTCGATATGTGTGTGCAGACTGTGTCATGAAATGGCAGACTGCAGCTCGAAGTTGGAGATGGTACTCTTCACACCCAGTCACTGCAAAGCTCAGGCAGCGGAAAAAACAATTACCATCTCCACCAACCCTTTTAAAATGTTTGGGTGCTCCAGCCGGAAGCAGATGATCTGACTGATGAAGGCATTGCAAGCTTCAAAGGCAAAGTGAACTGGCGACATTTGTCTAACTGCCACTGGCAGTGTACAGGGTTGAATGTGATACCATGTTGCTCAATAGCTTTAACCTGAATATCCTGTGAATCTGAACAATTGTGTGACTGAAGGCGCTGGAATGATGAAAACACTCTGCCACAAGAAGTACACTTAGAGCATTTATGTTTCAATAGCCTAATACGGCTACTGAACATTTTCTGGCAGTCTACACACTGCACAACTGAGTCCATTCTGAGGAGCAAATAACATACACAGTGACTGTTAAGTGTGGATTCAGTTATAATAATAAGAAGAAATTGTCACCAAATCAAAATTGGCAACAAAGCTCAGACTCAAAGACTAAAAAAGAACTAATTATGCAAGCACAAAAAACGTAATTCAGGATCAAAAGAAAATGAATCAAAACTGCACACATGCATTAGATCATATACAATGTGCAAAATGACTGGCAGCACTCCTAGGCCTTGAAACCACCATCAGAACATCCAGACGAAAAATATTCGAAGTTGAAAGTTTCCAAGTTCCAAAATTGCAGAAAAATCGGGCAGCACCCCTAGGCCTGAAAACTAGTCAGAACTAGGGCGAAAAATATTCCAAGTTCTAAAATCGCAGAAAAATCGGCAGGACCTTCAGAACAGATGAAAAATATTCCAAGTTCTAAAATCGCAGAAAAATCGGGCAGCACCCCTAGGCCTGGAAACTTCTTTTAAAACGGAGACGGAAAATATTTCAAGTTCTAAAATTGCAGAAAAATCGGGCAGCACCCCTAGGCCTGGAAACTACTTTCAAAACGGAGACTGAAAATATTTCAAGTTCTAAAATCGCAGAAAAATTGGGCAGCACCCCTAGGCCTGGAAACTACTTTCAAAACGGAGATGGAAAATATTTCAAGTTCTAAAATCGCAGAAAAATCGGGCAGCACCCCTAGGCCTGGAAACTACTTTCAAAACGGAGACGGAAAATATTTCAAGTTCTAAAATCGCAGAACAATCGGGCAGCACCCCTAGGCCTGGACACTACTTTCAAAACGGAGACGGAAAATATTTCAAGTTCTAAAATCGCACAAAAACCGGGCAGCACCCTTCCAAAACGGAGACGGAAAATATTTCAAGTTCTAAAATCGCAGAAAAATCGGGCAGCACCCCTAGGCCTGGAAACTTCTTTTAAAACGGAGACGGAAAATATTTCACGTTCTAAAATCGCAGAAAAATCGGGCAGCACCCCTAGGCCTGGAAACTACTTTCAAAACGGAGATGGAAAATATTTCAAGTTCTAAAATCGCAGAAAAATTGGGCAGCACCCCTAGGCCTGGAAACTACTTCCAAAACGGAGACGGAAAATATTTCAAGTTCTTAAATCTTAAACTACTTTTAGAACAGAGACTAAAAATAATTCAAGTTCTTAAATCGCAGAATAATCGGGCAGGACAAGGCCTTGAAATTACTTCCAGAACAGAGACGAAAAATTATTTCAGTTCTAAAATTGCACACAAATCGGGCATCATGACTCCTTAGTCTTTGGCCTGGAATTTTTTTTCAAAACCTAGACACATTTTTTTTTATGTTGTATGAAAACTTAGAATATTAGTAATAGTATAAAGTTGGGTACTCACAAAGATGTTGCTCGTGACGAAATCAAAAAATATGCTGAAGATCAAACTGTCAGGTTGAGGATTGTCCAGGTGGAAGAAATCAAAGAGTGTGATGCTGCGCTGAAAATAAAAATGTAATTGTACTTTAAACTTGGCGCATGAGATGACTGTCCTTTTGTCTAATTGACGTTTAAGAAAAACAATGATTATCATTATTTACAATATCATTAGTTATCGTTAGATTTGACTGTGAAATTACTTTCAGAACTGAGACAGAAAATATTTCAAGTTCTAAAATTGCAGAACAATTGGCTGTGACTCCTGCCTGACAACTACTTTCAGAACCGAGACAAAAAATATTTGAGATTTCTAAAATTGCAGAAAAATCAGGCAGCACCACTAGGTCTGGAAACTACTTTCAGAACCGAGACAAAAAATATTTCAAGTTCTAAAATCGAAGAAAAATTGGACAGGACTCAAAAAATCTTTTAATGATGTATGAAAAGTTAGAATATTAGTAATAGTATGGGTACTCACAAAGATGTTGCTCATGCGAAAATCCAAAAATAAGATCAAGACCAAACTGTCACTGTCAGGCTCATGATTGTCCAGTTGGAAGAAATCCTAAGAGCGTGATGCTGCGCTGAAAATGAAAATGTAAAATGTTGTACTTTGAACTTGGTCAGGTTTTTTCTGAGCGCAGGAGATGACTGTCTTGTCTGAAATCGCACTCTATCTGATGTTAAGCAAAAACTGACAATGCAGTAATGCACTGAAGTCGCGTGAAGCAATATAAAAAAATTAGTTTGCAGTCATGCTAGTTGATTAGTCAACTAGTGCAATTTTTTGGACTTTCAGGGCTGCATAAGTACATTGCCAAGCACTACAAACCGTCCTAACCTTAAAATGCAGTATCAAAAGTATGGAAGCAAAGTTTCATCTGACCAATGCATGTACTAAAGAGTTAATTTATTAACTTGATAATTAAGTAGAAGTGCATTGCCAAGGCACTGCATACCCCCAGCAAAGAACAAATCGCCTCTCTCTCTCTCTCTCTCTCTCTCTCTCTCTCTCTCTCTCTCTCTCTCTCTCTCTCTCTCTCTCTCTCTCTCTCTCTCACAGACACAGACACTGAGACACCACACACACAGAGGTGCGCTCAAACCACGTCACACACACACTCACTCACACACACATCATCCATGCTCACAATGTATTATTTATAAGCGAGGGTTCTGCAAAAAATCAGTATGACAATGTGGCCTTTCTTTACACAAAAAATGACACTTCAGATCAATAGAATCAAGAGTAACACATGTAAGTTTAGATGATTTTGACTCAGTCTTCATCGTGGATTGACGCCCACCAAAGCCTAATTGAATCCCTCTGCCGCTTCGCTCCGTCGAGCTTCAATTAGCTTTGGTCGGGCGTCAATCCACGATGAAGATCGAGTCAAAATCATCTAAACTGTAAGGCTTCTTTTTAAGCCTACTGTCTATATGATACTTACCGAGACAGTACTATTCTTGCACATTATCTATTATAGGCCGAAACAATTGGACAAAACGCTGAGTGGGTACAATTATCTCCCATAACCATGCGCCACCGTGGATCCCAAGCACTGTCCGAGTGCTTCCCCCTTACAGGATGTAGGTGGCGCGTCCTCTTTCTTTATGAGCTGCAGACCCTCAAAAAGCCCATAACATATCAAGAGGGGAGGCGGGAGGGAAACTCTAATAGTACTGTCTCGGTAAGTATCATATAGACAGTAGGCTTAAAAAGAAGCCTTACAGTCAATATAACACTTACCTCGACAGTACTATTCTTGCACAGAATACCAGAGTGGTGTGAGGGTGATATGTAGAGTATTAAACTCCTTAATCAAAATCACTTAAATCCAAGGATTAAGATACCCAGGCAATTTTCGAACAGTACTACCGTAAAAGAAAATATACCCAAGAAACATATCTTAGACTGACGTGACCATGCTGGCAACCACTGCTGTGTGGTGAACTCAATGTCAAAGTCCAGGCCACTCAAAGCTTGAATACCACTGAGTCTACGGCAAGTGGCTAAAGCGATGAGGAACAATTAGTCTTAAAAATCAGCAACTTGATACTGATGCCTGCCAGGGGTTCAAACTCATTGCTACGCAGGAGTTTGAGGACCAGAAAGACATCCCCCTTGGGAAATGAAACCCGAGGTTTAGACACCGCTGCATTGCTAATACCCGAAAGGACATTAGCGATGAGGGAGGACCTGATCAAGTGTTCAGATCTGCGACCAGTAGCGGCCGCAATCGTGGAAGCGATGGCAGATCTGTATCCAAGAAGAGTCTTAGAAGAAAGACTCTTCTTTTGATACACTTCCACCAGGAAGTTGGCCAAGTCCTGTGTTGAGGGATAAAGCGGCTTTATCCCCTTGGACAAGGCGAAGGTGGCCCAAGCTCTCCAGCGTAAGTCGTAGAGCTGATTAGTTGATCGCCTCTTAGCGTTCAAGGAAAACTCTACTGAACTCTTGTGCAATCCTAGTGCAAGCAGTTTGGAGCGCACAAGAGCCATGCGGTCAAGCACAGACTCTCTGGACGTGGATGAGGGAGGCATGATCGAGGCTGGAGCAGACCTCCCCCGTCCAGATCCAGAGGTAGAGGGTCTACGTGGGTGAGACCGCGAAGATCTGGAAACCACGGAGCTGTTGGCCAGTAAGGCGCGACCAAAATCAGTCTTGGTCGTTCCTGCAGATATTTTGCCAGCACCCTCGGAATCAGAGATGTCGGGGGATAGGCGTAAGCATCGAGGAGCCTCCACAAGAGAGTGAATGCGTCCAAGTGGAACGCATTCATGTCTCGAAAGGGGCTGACGTACCTGGGAAGCCGAGCGCTGAATCGAGTTGCGAACCGATCGATCAGAGGACGGTCCCACCTTGCCCACAGACGCTGTAGAACGTTGTGAGCGATGGTCCATTCTGTGGAGAGAACCTGATCGCCCCGACTGAGAATGTCGGCCAGGGCGTTCAGTTTCCCCGGAACGAACTGGACTGACATCCGGACCTGATTGGTCTGGCACCAGAGCAGAATCTCCTCCGCCAACAGGGAGAGGGACCGAGAATTGGTGCCCCCCTGGTGGCGAAGGTAAGCTAAGCATGTGGTGTTGTTGTCCCCGTTGAAAATCAGAGGGGCCAAGGACAGGCCGAATGGGAGGGCCCGAAACTCGAACACTGTGCCCTCCCAAACGAACCGGAGCAGATGTCGGTACCCCGGGGCCACCAGGATGTGGAAGTAAGCATCCTGGAGGTCCCAGACATGGCCCAATCGTTTGGCCGGATGGCCAACCGGACCGACGAAGGGGTTTCCATCTTGAACTTGCACCTGTGAAGGTACAAGTTCAAGGTGGAGAGGTCCAACACCGGCCTGAACCGGCCGTCCTTTTTGGGGACGGTGAACAGGCGGGAGCAGAACCCCGGAGAAGGCTGAGAAAGGGGGTAGACCGCCTTCTTCTCGACCAACGAGTTCACCTCGTCCTGAAGAGCCTGCCATCTGGCAGGGTCTCGAGGAGGGGGGAACGTCCAGGGTAGAGCGGACAATGGAGGTTGTGACGACAGCGGTAGAGAAAACCCCAACCACACCACCCTCAAGAAAAACTGGTTGGAGACCAGTCTGCCCCACATGCCGCGGGCCCGAAAAAGGGAACCGACGGACGAAAGAGGGGCAACTTGAGGGGGCGTCAACGTAGGGCCGGGACTCACTGAAAATTCTGCTGGCGGGCAGGCGCAGGCTTGCGACCACCCCCCCTGGTGGTGCTGCTTCCCCTTACCTGTCTGAGCACCCTTCGTCTTGCTTGGGAACGCAACAGGCGCCTAAGAGGAGGAAGAAGGAGGCAGTGAAACTGGCTTCTTCTTCTTCTTCTGAGGCTGGGAGCTGGAGGTGACTGTAGCACTTCTCTTACTCCCCGCCGCCGTCGCCGAAGCAGCGAGGCCAACCATCAGAGAATCAGTGTTCCTCTGGCGTGTGGACTCCACCACAGAACGAACAGTGTCCGGATGAAAGAGGGAAGAAGGCTGAGGAAACGTGTTCCTCAGACTCTTCCTCATATCCGGAGGCACTATAGAAGTAGGCAGAAAATGATCACGGAACAGGGCCAATAAAGTGGACCCGTGTTCCAATGGCCAATTCTGCCGCAGACGTCACGCACGATCGCACGGCATGCAAAGCCCGATCCACTCGAACCGTGTCAAGGACCCGAGTGGAATCTGACTCTGCCCGATCGGGAGGGTCCAACAGTGTGGACAGCGTGCTCATCCATGTCAAGGCCTGTGATTGGGCCTCGACTGTGGAAGAAACGGTGGCCTCAAGATTGTGGAACGAAGCAGAGCTCAGTTCCACCTTCTTGACCGAAGGCACCTCCCCAACGAACACATCACCGTCAGCCCCACCCTAAACACTCGAAGTCTGGAAAGGGAGAGTTCGAGAGTCAAAGGGAAAAGGGAGGGACGAAACAGATTGGACACGAGGAAACAGTGGAGGTGCGCCTCCCGAAGGAAAGCATGGCACTGAACCCGCGTCCTCCCGAGGAACATAGGTCGCGTTAGCACGTGAATCTGTACTCCTCAGGCGATGTGCTGCCGCTTCCACCGTGGCACTAAGACTAGGGTGGAACGCGAATTGCCGGGGGACGGATCGTTCATAAAACGAGCCGCCGGCAGACGCGGCGTGAGCCTCCCGCGCCCGGGCCGAAGCGGACTCAAAGGACGAGAGGGCGTCTCAGGGAAGGACGTCCTGAAACTGTTCAAACGTCCTTCTAGCTGTGCGAGGACGAGCCTCCTGCCTCTCGTCCTCAGACCCCGGGTCCAGGTCCTGTGTGTCAACACTAGACGACAGACGCTTAAGAGAGGCATCCGTGACGTCAAGACGCCGCGTGATGTCTGTCATGTACTGTTGGAAAGTACGAAGCATAGCTTCGGAAGTTCCATCAGAAACCGGCAAGGGTAGAGGATCAGTGTTAACCTCAGGGCGACCCTGATCCTCCTCCCTATCGTCCTCCGACTCACTCTCCTCTTCACTTCCCGACAACTCCTCAAAAGCAGGAGTGTAGGGAGCTTGAGGGGGAAGAGCCGAAAGCGATGAAGCAGGCTGTGAAGAAACGCCCACAGAAGCAAGAGGCCGCGAAGACCCCTGCCCCAAAGACGAAACGTCTCCAGCAGCCGAAGGGGGAGAAAAACAACAACCCTGCGACTGTTGGGTCAGCCCAGCCAACGAACCCCCGCCATTTATAGACTGAACAGGAACCCATCGGGTCTGATCAGAAAAGAAATGGTCCGGTCCGGTCGGGGGTGCCGATCCGGTCCGGTAGGGTGGTCCGGTGTTCCGGTCCGGTGCCGGACCATCCGGAGGTCCCGTTCGGCACCGAACCATCGTACCCACAGAAGTGTTCGGGTGGTTAGGTCCGGACGTGGACATACCGTACCATGGGTCCCGTCCGGTGGTCCGGTATGGTCCGGTTCGGTGCCAGACCATCCAGACCAACAGAGGTGGTCGGGTGGTCCGGCACCGGGCCATCCGGACCCGCAGGTCCGGACCCGTAGGTCCGGTACCATCCGGAGGTCCTGTTCGGCACCGAACCATCCGTACGCACAGAAGTGTTCGGGTGGCTCGGTCCGGGCGTGGACGTACCGTACCATCCGGACCCGTAGGTCCGGTTCGGTGCCAGACCATCCGGACCAACAGAGGTGGTCGGGTGGTCCGGACCGGTCCGGTAGGGTGGTCCGGTGTTCCGGTCCGGTGTTCCGGTCCGGTCCCGTACCATCCGGAGGTCCAGTTCGGCACCGAACCATCCGTACCCACAGAAGTGTTCGGGTGGTTCGGTCCGGACGTGGACACACCGCACCATCCGGACCCGTAAGTCCGGTGGTCCGGTGCCAGACCATCCGGACCAACAGAGGTGGTCGGGTGGTCCGGTCCGGACCGGACCACCGGTCCAGTACCGGACCATCCAGACCCGTAGGTCCGGTCCGGTCCCGCACCATCCGGAGGTCCCGTTCGGCACCGAACCACCCGTACCCACAGAAGTGTTCGGGTGGCTCGGTCCGGACGTGGACATACCGTACCATCCGGACCCGTAGGTCCGGTTCGGTGCCAGACCATCCGGACCAACAGAGGTGGTCGGGTGGTCCGGACCGATCCGATAGGGTGGTCCGGTGTTCCGGTCCTGTGGTCCGGTCCCGTACCATCCGGAGGTCCCGTACGGCACCGAACCATCCGTACCCACAGAAGTGTTCGGGTGGTTCGGTCCGGACGTGGACCTACCGTACCATCCGGACCCGTAGGTCCGGTGGTCCGGTATGGTCCGGTTCGGTGACAGACCATCCGGACCAACAGAGGTGGTCGGGTGGTCCGGTTCGGACCGGACCACTGGTCCGGTACCGGACCATCCGAACCCGTAGGTTCGGTCCGGTCCCGTAGCATCCGGAGGTCCCGTTCGGTACCGAACCATCCGTACCCACAGAAGTGTTCGGGTGGCTCGGTCGGACGTGGACATACCGTACCATCCGGACCCGTAGGTCCGGCATGGTCCGGTTCGGTGCCAGACCACCCGGACCAACAGAGGTGGTCGAGTGGTCCGGCCCCGACCGGACCACTGGTCCGGTACCGTACCATTCGGACCCGTAGGTCCGGAGGTCCGGTGTGTTCCGGTTCGGTGCCAGACCACCCAGACCAACAGAGGTGGTCGGGTGGTCCGGTCCCGACCGAACCACTGGTCCCGTACCGTACCATCCGGACCCGTAGGTCCGGGGGTCCGGCAAGGGCCAGAGGTACTGTCCCGTACCGGACCCTAAGGTCCGGTACGGTCCCGTACCATGGGTCCCGTCCGGACCAAACCCGGAGGTCAAGTCCAGTCGGGACCCGTGGGTCCGGTTCGATCCCGACCCGTAAGCCTGGAACGTTCCGGACCCTTGGTCCGGACCATCCGTCACCCGAACACCAGACGCTAAGGAATGGCGTGGGGTCAAGACGGTCCGGTCGGAGGTGTCGGTCTGAGCAACAGAAACAATGTTCCCGTCGCCCTGACCATTCGACAGAAGTACCACGTTCTGTCGAACACCTCCACGTCCAGTAACTAGTCGGCCGGAGCGTCTTAACAAGAGGGACAGCCACCAGTCACACGGACGTCAGAGGGAACCGTAGTAGCAGTGGTCGTAGGCACGAAGCCTGAAACCCCTGCCCCCACAGGACCGCCCTGAACGGGGTCAATTCGCATCCCAACCCCAGCGGGGAGGGAATTCAGAGACCCCGTCATCTCCTCCGATCTCCCCCCCCCCCCCCCCCAGGAGGCCGAAACTACTGTCGAAACAGCAGCAGACGACCCAGCGAGGGAGTTCAGAGGAGGACCCGTGTCCCTCCTGGCTTCCACAGCGGTGGAAGCCGAGGAGGGCACAGGAGAGGCACCGGAAAAGGAAGATTTTAATGCCAACTGCACCCGGTGTTCCCAGGCGGTCACCCATCCAAGTACTAACCGGGCCCGACGTTGCTTAACTTCGGTGGTCGGACGAGAACCGGTGTTTTCAACGTGGTATGGCCGTTGGCTGTCAAAACCTGAGTCTCTCCAGTAGCCCCTAGATCGGATTCACCAACCCCCAAAGAGGGTTGGGAATCGACCTGCCCCCGGATTCGAGCCAGGGAGGAGAAGGAAACCTTCCCCCCAGGCTTGAAACCGGGAGGAGCTGAAGCCTGAGACTGAGGGCCGGACAACGGCGTCGAAGGGGGGGAAGCCTGTTCCACTGAAGGAGAAGGAGAAAGAAGCTTTTTCTTTCCCCTCGACCTTCCCCGAACCTTCGACGGCGCAGCCCCGCCCGAAGTCCCAGGCTCAAGCCCAGCCTGTTTGAGCAAGCCCGCATTGAGCTTGCTCAAACAGGCTTTCTCCGCCCTCCCTCGCCACAAACGCAAAGCGTTTGGGGAGGGAGAGTCGGAGCGCCGAAAGATTCCCTTCTCCGTGCGTAAAACATGACGCTGGGCGCCCGGAGAAGGGTTGCCCCCGGCAGACTCTGGTTCCGTAGAACCAGAGCCCAAAACAGGACGAGACATCCTACCTCGCCCTGTACGTACCCTTAAAGACCGAGAATTAACAAAATTCAAAGAAAATTTAGGTCAATACTCAAGTGAATGCGGCGAAACGAGAAGCAGACGACCGGTCACCACGAAGTAGGACGGGAGGCACGCCGAGTCCGCCACACAAAAACGGAGGCACAAGTTGAAGGAAACACAACGTAGCCTCAAGCCAGAAGTGGAATAACACACAATAATCCAACAGGTGATAGTCCACACAGAAAAGAAGCCTCTTAGTCCAAAATAATCCGGGAGCGTAGCAGAAACACAGCCGGTCTGACACGCGCGAAAAAAGAAAGAGGACGCGCCACCTACATCCTGTAAGGGGGAAGCACTCGGACAGTGCTTGGGATCCACGGTGGCGCATGGTTATGGGAGATAATTGTACCCACTCAGCGTTTTGTCCAATTTTTTCGGCCTATAATAGATAATGTGCAAGAATAGTACTGTCGAGGTAAGTGTTATATTGACATACATGTTACGCTTGATTTTGACTCGATCTTCATCGTGGATTGACGCCCGACCAAAGCTAATTGAAGCTCAAGCCTAATTGAATCCCTCCGTCGCTTCGCTACGTCGAGCTTCAATTAGCTTTGGTCGGGCGTCAATCCACGATGAAGATAGAGTCAAAATCATCTAAACATACATGTTACGCTTGATTTTATTGATACGTACTATTGATCCGAAGCGTGGATTGACGCCCGACCAAAGCTAATTAAAGCTCTCCGTCGCTTCGCTCCATCGAGCTTCATCAATTAGCTAAGTATTAGGTAAATAAAGCATAGTTCTATCCGATACAGCAAAAACGTGGAATTTCAACCACATAATCATTGACCCTCACCACCTTATACTGTTCACCCTGTCAGGGTCTAGCATTGGAAAAAGTGATTTCAGCTTACAAACTACAAAGGCAGGGGTCTGGGGCAACACCCCTGGAATTTGAAGAGGTTTTGTGATTTTGCGTCTACAACCCCCTCCCCAATTCGAGTTTCGCGTTAGCTTTCATTTCGGCGTACTGCGCCGAACGGCTTACAATGCTAGGCCCTGGTTTGCTGAGCAGCTGGCCGCCAGCGACGTAGTCTATCAGCCCTGTTTTTGTGATAACAGGTCACAATATTTTCCTGTCGAGCCGCAATTTTGGAAGGGGAAGTCTAGTCGGCGGCAGTCACGCGCTTGGCGCCGAACTGAACAGTATCGAATTTTCCTACAAGCGTGTCACCCTTCTGTATCTCCTGTATACAGAGAAAACGCTTACAGGAGCTCCACTACATGATCTCCACCTTAACTGGGAATCCCCCCACACACACACACTTTTGAAGTGGTTGACATGATAACAAATACCGTGTACTCACAAAAATCGAAGAGCGAAACAGAACCCGCCTACGGTCATGGATGAAACCCAAGCTATCCCACAATTCCAGAAAAAACGGTTTGACTAATCATAAGCTTACTGCGCGCCGTAATGATATTTTGTTGTTGTAAGTTCAAAATACACTATAACACCCTTATCGATCACTTCTCTGACTTAAAAACTGGTCCAACGTGAGAAAATATTGTGGAGATATATACTTACAGCTCAAATATTACGTGTAAATGCTTTCAGAGCTTTTGTTGGGAGCGATCGCCGGCCACAGTCGCGCGGTAATTAGTCAGACCGACACAGATTAGTGCTGCCGTTCTTGAAATTCACATAAATCTAACCAAGATCAAAGACATACAATCCTTACAGACACTTTAGATCTACTCATTTCACTAGAGGTGACTGCCTAGCACTGTGTCATCCGTATTCTGCTGAAATAAAACAAAATATAAAATACCGGGGAGACACTGTGACTACTCACTAGTCTAGATCTGTCTGTAGACTACTTACCGGGACTGCCAGATTGACACTGCACTTTCGACAGCTCTTCCTCGCGCAGATGATTGGAAAAAAACGCTGTGCAGATCAAACTGTCGGAAATCTCACTTTGGTATCTTCTTTAGTCTATTTATCTGGAGCTTAGAAACCGAACCCGGTCGGTGAGACTGACCAGGCTGAGTCAGTGAATCATGTATACCACAATCCTTAGCGGCGCGACCCCTACCTAACCTGGTCTTGACTAACCTGGTCTACATACCACACACGTCACACTGACCGGTCAGCTGCGTGTACCCCCATAAACCACCCCACCACCCGTTTTCTTTGGATACACACTTTAACTACACACATGCCGACAAAATGTTGATCATTGGTTCAATACTTTGAAGATGTTGCTTGAAAAATAACCAGGTGAAATGAGTATTTCGGTGTTTAGTCAAATGTTAAAGTTTCTACCACAGACATACACACGCACGCACGCACAGACGCACGGACGCACGCACAGACATACAAAGTTACGATCGCATAGGCTACACTTACGTGAGCCAAAAATGAGGCGAAGCCTTCAAGGCTCACGTAAGAAATCGACAAACAGTAACACAAACTCAATCACCCCGCCACACATACACACACACACAGTAAGCATAGACACAGTGCAAGAGTGGGAGACGCTAGATCTAGATCTGTCTGTCTAGCTGTAGCCTACTTACGGGGACACGACTGCTGACTGAGATCGACACTGCCCTTTCGACAGCGCTTCCTCGCGCAGACACTGAAAACACGCTGTGCAGATCAACCTGTAGGAAATCTCCTTTGGTATCTTCTTTATCTATTTTTTCTGGAGCCGCTACGAAACCGAACAATGTGAATTCGTCTTCCCCGAATCGGCGAATGCAGCTCAGTTAGAACTGAGAAAATAATCTATACCACAATGCTTCACGCGATCTGACCTAACCTTGACCCCTGACCTGGTCTACATACCACACACAACACAAACCAGTCACCTGTTTTTACCCCCGCCCCCCAAAACCCACCACCACCCGTTTTCTTTGGATACACACTTTATCTACATACGTGCCTACGAAATGTTGATCATTGCTTCAATACTTTGAAGCTGTTGCTTGGATAATAACCCGGTAAAATTAGTATTTCGGTGTTCAGTCAAATGTTAAAGTTTCTATCACACACGCACACACACACGCACGCACAGACAGACAAAAGTTAGCATCGCATAGGCTACACTTACGTGAGCCAATGAGGGTGTGACAGTGCCGCCTCAACTTTTACAAAATGTCGGATATGACGTCATCAAAGACATTTATCGAAAATATTAAAAAAAGAAGTCCGGGGATATTTTTCCCAGGAACTCTCATGTCAATTTTTATAAAGATCGGTCTAGTAGTTTAGTCTGAATCGCTCTACACACACACGCATACACACACACACACACACACACACACACACACACACACACACACACAAACACAGAAACTCACAAACCCACCCACACACACACACACACACACACACACATACACCACTACCCTCGTCTCGATTCCCCCTCCATGTTAAAGCATTTAGACACACCTTGACTAAATGTAAAAAGGAAGATATTGAATTAGTAAAGTTTGATTGAGACTCTTCATTGCGCACGTTTAGTGTGTTTACTTGACCAGCAAGCAGAAAGCAAATCGACAAATAAAGCGTGTCACTGTGTGTGTGTTGTTTTGTATTTGGTTGGGATGGGGTGGTGGAGGATGGGTTAGAGGTTAGTTTAGGGTAAATGATTTAAGTGTCATTTGCACTGTTTGTTCACGCTACAGTCCAACATATGGAACACAGTGTTTAGAACAAATTAGAACAAATATATATATATATATATATATATATATATAACTATAAATGGGAACTTAGGTCTCCCGCTCCAAAAAGGGATTTTAAGGTTCCCAGTAAATATATTGGATATTTATCAATGAAATTGTAAGTAAATCACCACAAATACATACTTTCAAGGTTGATTATTTATTGACAGAAGACTTATTTACAAAAATAAAAAAACTGCAGATATATGATTTGTCATGGTGGCCCTAAGGTTTTTTGAACATATAAGGGGGTTTGGGGTGACTAACCTTAACCCAACCTTAAGTCACCCTTTTGAAAAGGGGGATTTAAGGTCACCAGATATATATAAAAAATGTGTCCAGGCTTAAAAAGAATGTTGTAGCTTTCTGTAGGGAGTTTGGTGGCTAAAATTAATTATCATTTATCATCAGTTAGAAAAGGGGGTTTTACAGAGAAAAACCTGCCTACAAGATTGAAAGTATGAGCAGCTAATAAACAACTTAGCAAACATTGCTCTAGAATGCCCCTTTAAAGGTACAGATCGGCCCACTTTGATCTAACAGAAACTATATCAAATAATTCATTTTCATTTTTTCATTACTTTATTGGATATTTATCAATGAAATTGTAAGTAAATCACCACAAATACATACTTTCAAGGTTGATTATTTATTGACAGAAGACTTTTCATTTCATTTTCATTACTTTATTGGATATTTATCAATGAAATTGTAAGTAAATCACCACAAATACATACCAGGTTGGTCACCCCAAACCCCCTTATATGTTCAAAAAACCTTAGGGCCACCATGACAAATCATATATCTGCAGTTTTTTTATTTTTGTAAATAAGTCTTCTGTCAATAAATAATCAACCTTGAAAGTATGTATTTGTGGTGATTGCTGGGAAATTCGGGTCGCTTCCTCCCAGTGGAAAGCTAGCAGCAACGGAGTCGCGCTACCCAGGTGTCTGCGTGTTTAGGTGTATTCAGCCACCTGCACTTATGGCAGAATGATCAAGGTCTTTTACGTGCCATTGTGATGACACGGGGGTGGGACATGGCTTCCGTCTCTGGGTCTGCACATAAAGTTGACCCGTGTCCATCCCGGCCCGAATTTGAACCTGCGACCTTCCGATCACAAGTCCAGTGCTCTACGAACTGAGCTACCGGTAATTGTCCAGGTTTAAAATAATGTTAGCTTTCAGTGGTGAGCTTGGTGGCTAAAAATAATTATGTTTCACGGAAGGCAGTATCGTCCCTCCGTTGACATCAATCAACTGATGCAACATTTTGTCATATATCGTTTTGGCTAAATTAGGTGAGTCTGAATTTGTTGCATAAATGATTTTATGTGAACTTGCGAACATAAACCTACCTACAAGATTGAAAGTATGAACCGTTTAGATTTTTAAAACATACCAACAAGAGAGTTTACATTTGTTGTTCACTGCACCCAAAAGAACTTCCTCTATAATGTTTGTATTCTTATTCCTAACACTGCATATTTGTAACATAATTTATGAAATTTTCTTTAACTTTCAAATTGAAACCAATGAAATCTTAACAAGGCCGAAGTGAAGAAGGAAATCATTTGTTATAGGTGAAGAGATATATATGCAGTAATCTACGCCCTTTTAGACGGTCATCCATCCGCATCTTAGCCCCCTCGCTGCTTAACTTGGGTGTTATAACGGGAACAGATCCATGAGACCATCAATAGCCTGGTAATGCTGAAAAAAGTCTTTATTCCAGACAAGAAAAACAAGAAGAGCAAACGCTCGATCGAGTCACTTTCGCAGTTCTGAATATTATATGAGGCATCAGATGGACAGGAAGAAATTGCTATTCACAACACAATACAGATGTAAATAATTTGATGTAAAGAATAATCCTATAAAGTTTGAATCAAATCCGATGAATAGTTTCAGAGATATGATATTTCAATTTTTTTCCTTCAAGACATACCTGTGACCTTGAAAAAGGTCAAAGGTCACCAAAGCAGACGTCAAAGTGTAGAGGTCACTGGGAGTCACGTTCACATAAAATTTGAGCCCGGTCACTTTTATAGTTTCCGAGAAAAGCCCAACGTTAAGTTGTGTGTTGCCGAACAGAAAAGGCTAGTTATCTCCCTTGTTTTTCTGATAACGTTCGTAAAAGGCTACAGATGTAAATACTTTGATGTAAAGAATAATCCTACAAAGTTTCAATCACATCCGATGAACTTTGTCAAAGATATAAAATGTCTAATTTTTCCTTTGACGCTGACCTGTGACCTTGAAAAAGGTCAAAGGTCAACGAAACCATCGTTAAAGTGTAGAGGTCATTGGAGGTCACGACTAAACAAAATATGAGCCGGATCGCTTTGATAGTTTCCGAGAAAAGTCCAACGTTAAGGTGGTGTCTACGGACGGCCGGCCGGCCGGACGGCAGGCCAGCCGGCCGGCCGGACAGACTAACACTGACCGATTACATAGAGTCACTTTTTCTCAAGTGACTCAAAAACCGACTGGTATATGATTATGAAACGCATCATTGACAGAATTATGATTGAACTCAACAGTATGTGTTTTTGGACAACCTAATACAGAATAGCCGACTTGCACAATACCCCGCTTCAATAGCTCTCGAGTGTGAAAGAGAAGGAAAGTTCACTTCGCTGCGGGCAAACGTTTTGCTCTCACAAGCACTGGTGTTTTCTGGCTTGTGTGAAATAAATGTTTAAAAAAAAAACTTGATTGCCTTTTCTTTTTGCACGGGCTATGCTTGGGTGCTTTGAACGAACTTTCGAATTATTCTCGCGGCTATCATTGCTGCAGCACACTTTTCACATTGAAAATTCACAATTTTATGAAAATTATGAATTGTCAAGGCGAAGTGTCTGCAAACTCTCACTGAGCTATCCGGACATGCCCCCATTTTGCGGCAGATCTCGCAAGGCCATGAAAGTTACGGCAGATTTATCGCGCGATTTGGCGGTGCAGGCCGATAGTGCAAGTCGCCTATTGTCATAAAAGGGAAAAGGGGGCTTTAAAGCAACAATCGGATGACTTAGATACACGATAAAGTGCTGTTCACATGGAAGACTTGCAACCAACTTGTGACCAACTTTCAAGCGATTTTAGTCGGCGGCAAGTCAAATCAAAATCTCTGCCCATGTGAACAGCACAACCTCGCAAACTAGGGATGACTCGGTCCTGTCGGGATAATATTCAGTACGTTTAAACCCGACGGGATGAAACTTATCATGGATCACCTTTAGACACCCTATTACAATTTACATGTATTGAGAAAATATGGTAATTATTGTTGTTGTTTTATTTTTCTGTCATTTGTGTGGTAGCACTGTTAATGTCACTGGAATTTCAAATGCAAGCATTAATTGTTTGTTTGTTTGCTTAACGCCCAGCCGACCACGAAGGGCCATATCAGGGCGGTGCTGCTTTGACATATAACGTGCGCCACACACAAGACAGAAGTCGCAGCACAGGCTTCATGTCTCACCCAGTCACATTATTCTGACACCGGACCAACCAGTCCTAGCACTAACCCCATAATGCCAGACGCCAGGCGGAGCAGCCACTAGATTGCCAATTTTAAAGTCTTAGGTATGACCCGGCCGGGGTTTGAACCCACGACTTCCCGATCACGGGGCGGACGCCTTACCACTAGGCTAACCGCGCTGGTCAAGCATTAATAAATTTACAGTAACAAAACTAACATGCAACACAATCTATGTTCGCAGTCAGAAACATGCAACACAATCTATGTTCACAGTCAGAAACATGCAACACAATCTATGTTCACAGTCAGAAACATGCAACAAAGTTGTACAAATATTTATCATTTTATTGACACTCAAGGAAACTTTAGAATGTTCATTTAAAGAACTCAAACAATTGTAACTGTATCTTAAAGAAATTAACAATAACTAAAAACACTAAATTGGAACTAAGGTAACATTACAATGTCCATCTAAAGAACTCACTTGTAACCTTTAAGGTAAACAGGAATAACATGGGATGTCCCGCTTGTCCTAACATGGGATGTACTGGTCGTCCTAATGTGGGATGTGTCGAACAACCTTATGTGGGATATCCCGGTTGTTTTAACGTGGGGTGTACCGGTCATCCTAATGTGGGATATCCCAGTTGTTTTAACGCGGGATGTACCAGTCATTAATGTGATAGATGTATTGGTCACCCTAACGTGGGACATGTACTGGTCAGCCTAACTTGGGGCATGTTGTCGCCATCCTAAAATGGGAGATGTACCAGTTGTCCTGATATGTACCGGTCATCCTATTTCATTTATACATTGCTTTAATTCCAGTCCATGGGTCTTCTCAGGACTAAGGACTGGGATTTTATCCTGTGACCTGCATCACAAGATTTTCGCAATCATAGTTGACGGAACTGTGCCACGCTCCTCTACTTTCTTTATTTGGTGTTTAACGTCGTTTTCAACCACGAAGGTTATATCGCAACGAGGGAAAGGGGGGAGATGGGATAGGGGAAAGGGGGGGGGATGGGATAGAGCCACTTGTTAAGTGTTTCTTGTTCACAAAAGCACTAATAAAAAAATTGCTCCAGGGGCTTGCAACGTAGTACAATATATGACCTTACTGGGAGAATGCAAGTTTCCAGTACAAAGGACTAAACATTTCTTACATACTCATGATACTGCTTGACTAAAATCTTTACAAACATTGACTATATTCTATACAAGAACCACTTAACAAGGGTAATAAGTGAAGAATTTTATGGGTGAGAAAAGGAAAGTAAAAGGACTTTGGGGAGGCAGAAATAGAGAAGAAACAAGAAAAAGATCCTAATTAGGTTCACGGCATCGAGAGTGATGCGACCTTCTCTCAGAAATTAGTAGAGAAGGCTCCCCCATCCACCACCCGGGGGACGCGCCTCTACGCCAATTAGGGGGCGCCACGCTCCTCTACGAATGAGCTACATTCCGCCCAACCAACTGGACAAAACCCGTTGGATGGACCGAACCCGGGTCCACAACGGGAAACAAACACATCTGCAGCCCCAGACAATTTTAAGTGGGCAAAACCAGTTCACAACAGGAAACGAGCACATGTGCAGCCCCAGACAATACCCCAGAAATGCAATTGTAAGATTGTATGGAGAGTTTGAAGGGTGAAAAGAATAAAGGTGAAGAGAAATAGTAAAAGATAAGAGAAAGTGATGTTTTACTCGCGACTCTTACGACAAGCACAACACCCTAATGTGGTAAGATGTACCGGTCCTCCAAACGTGCGGAAATGTACCAGTCATCATTATTGCATTGCAGAGAAATGCAATTATTTTCAAAATGCTTCAAATTCAATACACAACAACAATAAATGCATGAGTGTTCGCGGTAAGTAAGTGTGCCTATTCTTCAATAATTTCCGCATGCATTTCTTGTTTTGGAAATTAGTACCAAGGCAAAACATGAGCATCAAACGACATTCCAAATTTGAGCGATATTTTACCGAGGATGCATTGCGTACGTTGCTTTTCCAGTCATCTGTAAGCGTTTGTAATGCATCTTTGGTAAAATTTGGAATGTCATTTTATGCGCATGTTTTGCCTTGTCTGTTCTCACTAATTTCTAAAATAAAAAATGCATGCATAAAGAGTAGGCACACTTACTAAGTTACTTACTCAAGTTACTGCGTACACTCATGCATACATTTATTTCAGTTATGTATTGAAGAATTTTGAAAATAATTACATTTCTTTGCAATGCAATAATTCTAAACCTGGATTTCCTTATGCTAATGCTTCATTGTAGTCAAGCGAAGTGTTTTCATGTGCTTACAAACAAGTTTAGACCACCAAGGGTAAACAGCCCTTTAATAATAATAATAATAATAATAATGATAATTCTTCTTCTGCGTTCATGGGCTGAAACTCCCACGTTTACTCGTGTTTTTTGCACGAGTGGATTTTTAAGTGTATGACCGTTTTTACCCTGCCATTCAGGCAGCCATACGCCGCTTTCGGAGGAAGCAGGCTGGGTATTTTTGTGTTTCTATAACCCACCGAACACTGACATGGATTACAGGATCTTTTCCGTGCGCACTTGGTCTTGTGCTTGCGTGAACACATGAAGGGGGATAAGACACTGGCAGGTCTGCACATAAGTTGACCTGGGAGATCGAAAAAATCTCCACCCTTAACCCACCAGGTGGCAGCGCCTGGGATTCAAACCCATGACCTCTCGCTTTGGAGGCCGGCGTCTTACCACTAGGCTATTGCACCCGTCAATAACAATAATAAAAATAATAATAATAAAGTACTTTCGGAAAGCCTCAAGCGTATTACATTAATTGGCATACACATTGTTGATACAGGTATTAAAAACATACAAATTAAGAAGTAAGTAAATGAATTGATAAACGAAGTGAGGAACAATAAGTTAATAACCCAAACGATTTTGCACAGAAATACATATATACACAAAAGCAAGCAATATTAAGACATACGGCGTATAAAAGACGACATATAAAATCAATACTGTGAGGAAATCTAAACAAGATACTAAATAGTAGTTTTTGACATTCATAAAAAAGCATGCTATTCATACCTGTCAAGTCCTACGCATTCTGCGTAATTCTTACGGTTTTTCGGTGTTTTTTGGGTCCTACGTCGTATACCTCAAACCATACGCATTTTCAGCATTTTTTTTTTTATTGATTTTAAAAAAAAAAATTTTATTTTTTTATTTTCATTTTTTTTTTGCTGGCATGGACTGCCGTTCATTCATTTCTGAGGAGGAGCTTGCACCAGCAACACAACAGAAGTTCTGGCATGATGTGCGCCAGTTCTACGTGGCCTGTGTGAGGAAAATGTTGAATAAATTTCCATTTGGCAGTGAAACCCTGCAACACCTTTAAGTGCTGGATCACAGTCTGGGAGCTGACACACTGACTGCCTTCTTGCAGGTCAAAATTAACTCTGATGCATGCTGCCATGATTTTAAGGTGACTGGCAGCATGATTGACAAAGCAAAGATTTGCACAGATTTCTTTCTTTCTTTGGTGTTTAACGTCGTTTTCAACCACGAAGGTTATATCGCGACGGGGAAAGGGGGGAGATGGGATAGAGCCACTTGTTAAGTGTTTCTTGTTCACAAAAGCACTAATAAAAAAATTGCTCCAGGGGCTTGCAACGTAGTACAATATATGACCTCACTGGGAGAATGCAAGTTTCCAGTACAAAGGACTAAACATTTCTTACATACTGCTTGACTAAAATCTTTACAAACATTGACTATATTCTATACAAGAACCACTTAAGGGTAAAAGGAGGAACAGAATCCGTTAGTCGCCTCTTACGACATGCGGGGTGCAGAGAAATAAGGATGTGGAAAAGAAGACTTTTGGTAAGTGAAATAAAGGTGATGGATCCAGTCAGGTAGAAATAAGACAACAAGAAAAGAATTGGAAAACTGCAGGGAATAGTAGGGAGAGTTTTCTTGGAAGGAAATGTAGGTGAAAGGACTGGTAAGGCAGAAATAAGACAAAAGAAGAGAAGTAAAGGGGTGGGGTAGCTTGGTAAAAACACTCCCGCCGCGTGAAGGCGACCCCATGGGAGCATTTGCACAGATGAATACAACTAAGAACACAAGTGACAAGTGACAAGTGAGAAAAAAAATGAACGAACAAGAGTGCAGTGTAAATGTATTACATGTAGTGGTAAATAAAGAGCAGTTTGTGCAGAAAGAAATTTATGTGTTTTACTTTTAGTTTGCGAAAAACAATCTGATTGGTTTAGTGTGTATGCATGAGAAGTTGAATTTGTGTGTTTAACCACATCCTGATCCACGCATTAACTATGGTTTTTGATCCCCAACTATGGTTTCTTATGCCATTTACTATGGTCAGAGGCCAAAAGTACTTGACAGGTATGTGCAATTGCAGAAAATATTCACAGAATTAAAAGGCATACAATCGCAAATGTTCTGTATCCTTGTTCGTGAATGTCTGCGAGCATGAGAACCGTCCGGTCCCTCGCTTTACTCTGTCCCCTTGACTAATTACTGTCTCACAGTCACAGTCCCTTTCTTTGACTTAGTCTCTCAACCCCCCCCCCTGTGCACAGATTTAGGGCAAAATTGGGGGGTGGGCGTTTGCTAGGGATAGACCCCTTTGCACAAAGTAAGTTTTGTGCTCAATCGTGTAATTGAGTGAATACAAACCCCGAAAGCATGTAAGTTAGGTCGTGTGAGTAGAAGTGAAGGAAAAAAGAAAGAAAAATGACTTTGAGGTAAAGAAGGCCAACCGAGAGAGAGAGAGAGAGAGAGAGAGAGAGAGAGAGAGAGAGAGAGAGAGAGAGAGAGAGAGAGAGAGAGAGAGAGAAAGAGAGAGACAGAGAGAGACAGAGAGAGAGAGAGAAAAAAGGACTGGCTCTTCTGAAAACAACCCAAGCATAGTCATTCATATAAATTTATAAAGTAAAAAGAAAATCACCAGACCTTTGCAAGGACAAACAATAACAACACAATTCCGGGAAAAAGAAACTTGATGAAATGTCGAAATGTCAACACCAATGAAGCCCTTTCTTTCTGTACAGGGAAGAAATTACACGATCGTCTTTGGAAATGAAACGTTAACTGAACTTGGATTTTGTCTTCAAAAGGCCCAATCTTTCTGAGAAAGAAAAACCCACAAACTTAGGAAAAAAAGAGGAGAAACTCGAAAAAACATGAACGATGGGTGGGAGTGAGGAGAGGGGACAAAGAATAAGAAAAAAAGGAAAGAAACACGAAAAGGTAAAGAAGGGGAAAAAGATGACTTTTAGAACAGGCTGCACAAATCCTAGTGAAAGTGAGCCTATAGTCTCTTTGAAAAAAGCAGGGTGGGCGTTTGCTAGGTAGTTACCCCTGTGCACAACTTTTGGCCCAAAGTGGGGGGTGGGCGTTTGCTAGATGGTGGGCTTATGCTAGGGATTTTACGGTAATATATCCTTACAAACTTGTATGTAATACTTGTGCCCATACACACCTATACTGTAATAGTCATATCCTTACAAACTTGTACATTCTTGCGACTGTACATATATACCGTATTTGACGGACTACAAGACGCGACTTTTTTTCAAAACAAATCGCATTGCGGCTTATAAAAAGATGCGGCTAAAACGTTACCTAAACTTGAATAGCATTCACCTAATGGAAGTCGCCGCGGATTTTCATTTCGCTCGATTAGCGATTACCGGTACTTTATTAGCTCTCTACTCAAGACTCGGCGCTTTTCTCTTTCTTTCGCGAATCTTCGTTTGTCAACAAGTCGTCGTGACAAGATACCGTACAGAGAAACATTGGATGTATCAGGATCTCGCGCGTGCGCGAGATTTCGTTTTTTTGTGTCTTGCGATAGTTGGAGGAGCGAGAGCCACCATGTTGTGCTTTCGTCCGCTCGAAATGTGCGCAAAAGTTGTAAATCATCCCAAAAAAGCTTATTCCGGGCGGGACTACATGTGCGTGTTGGTTACAAATTGTGTGTATGTGATGTTTTTCTTCAAACCTTTTCACTTTTCTTCTTTGTTTCACTTGTTTATTCTCCGAGCCGATTTTGCCAAATACTGTAATTTTCGTTTGCCTGGTTGTTTTGATTGATTGACACGATCTGATTATTTTTTTTTCGACGGCGGCTAATATAGTGACGTGGCCTATACGTGGCTCGTCCCAATTTTTTGTTAAAAGTCGGGGGTGCGGCTTATAAAACGGTGCGTCTTGTAATCCGTCAAATACGGTACACATATAATTATACACAAACTTGTACACATTTGTGACTATATACTCATAATATCATATCCTCACAAACTTGAGCATTGGTCCGGACGTTTGTCCCATTCACTTATCCATGAAATGAATGCGAGCTTCTGGATATATGGCCAATGAAAATTCTTCAAAAGGTTTCAAACATTGAGCCCTGGTTTTTCTGAGTGTTGTTCGCTCATTCAGTCATTGAACACTTTGGTTTTAACCAACTTCACCAATTTGTCTTTGGAGAAATGTCTTCCAGAAAAAATAGTGTGCAATTGTAAAAAGTTCAGTACACAATCTTTACCTGGCAATTTACCCTTTGTGCCTGTCCATTTAGCAGTAAAAAAAGACTTGAAAATAAGAGGAAACTGATTCAGTGTCAGCAGATGTCCAAACAACATAGTCTCTTTTCTTTTTCAATGAACCCTGAGCAGAAGAGGGCTGAGCACTAGTCTGACTAGAGTCCTGAGCAGAAGAGGGCTGAGCACCAGTCTGACTAGAGTCCTGAGCAACAGTCTGACTAGAGTCCTGAGCAGAAGAGGGCTGAGCACCAGTCTGACTAGAGTCCTGAGCACCAGTCTGACTTTCTTTCTTTATTTGGTGTTTAACGTCGTTTTCAACCACGAAGGTTATATCGCCACGAGGGAAAGGGGGAGATGGGATAGGGGAAAGGGGGGAGATGGGATAGAGCCACTTGTTAAGTGTTTCTTGTTCACAAAAGCACTAATCAAAAAATTGCTCCAGGGGCTTGCAACATAGTACAATATATGACCTTACTGGGAGAATGCAAGTTTCCAGTACAAAGGACTAAACATTTCTTACATACTGCTTGACTAAAATCTTTACAAACACTGACTATATTCTATACAAGAACCACTTAACAAGGGTTAAAGGAGAAACAGAATCCGTTAGTCGCCTCATACGACATGCGGGGTGCAGAGAAATAAGGATGTGGAAAAGAAGACTTTTGGTAAGTGAAATAAAGGTGATGGATCCAGTCAGGTAGAAATAAGACAACAAGAAAGGAATCGGAAATCTGCAGGGAATAGTAGGGAGAGTTTTCTTGGAAGGAAATATAGATGAAAGGACTGGTAAGGCAGAAATAAGACAAAAGAAGAGAAGTAAAGGGGTGGGGTAGCTTAGTGGAAACACTCCCGCCGCGTGAAGGCGACCCCATGGGAGCAACTGCTTCTTCATCAGAATGTTTACGTAGTAAATGTCTTCTCAGATGGCTGTCAAAATCTCCACAGTAAACACAGATTTCCCTGAAGAAGTTGACTTTGAAGTAGAAGTTGCTCCTTTTTCACTGACTGTTGAAGTAGAAGTTGCTCCTTTTTCACTGACTGTTGAAGTAGAAGTTGCTCCTTTTTCACCGGCTGTTGAAGTAGAAGTTGCTCCTTTTTCACCGACTGTTGAAGTTGCTCCTTTTTCACCGACTGTTGAAGTAGAAGTTGCTCGATCCTTTCCCACCGACTGTTGAAGTATAAGTTGGTCCTTTTTCACCGACTGTTAAAGTAGAAGTTGCTCCTTTCCCATCGACTGTTGGAGTAGAAGTTGCTCCTTTCCCACTGACTGTTCAAGTAGAAGTTGCTCCTTTCCCACCGGCTGTTGAACAGAACACAACATTGATGTAAAAAAAAAGATATAGAAGGGATCCGAGTCCCTTCGAAAGATTATGCCAATATGTATGTGCATGCTGGGTATCTGCTTTGACCACAGTCTAATCGTACCGTGAAGCAGGATCTTTTTCACATGCATATATATGATGCACACGTCGAGAATAGGCACGAAGAGTCTTACATAAGTCGACCCTGGATAGACTGAAACATCATCCACCCTACTTTCGAAGGGACTCAAACCCTTAACTTAACTTTGTTTGCTCACCGCCCAGTCCACCCTTTGGTTATCTCAGGGCAGTGCTGCTTTGACATTTAATGTGCGCCACACACAAGACAGATGTCGCAGCACAGGCTTCATCTCACCCAGTCACATTATTCTGACACCTGGCTAACCAGTGGACTCAAACCCAGCCAGGCATGTACTATGTAGAGCAGCAAAATGTCGCCAAGACGACAATTTGCCGCAACAATGAACATAATTATGCTGACTTTGTCACAGAATAAGGCTGTCGGTTGAACTTTGAAGGCTGTTGGTATTTATTCATGCATAGTGTGTGTTATTCTTTTTTAAAAACCGTTATGGTTTTCTTTTCAAGATGGGTGCATATAAATGAGCAACTGATTGTCTGGCTATCTGACTGACTAGAAGAAGAAGAAAACAAGCATTGTCCGAGTGTGCGGGCAATATACCACCACCTGCTGCATAGATTTTCTCCATTTATTCCCTAACATTTAAAATTAAAAAGTCAATAATGAAAATAAGAAACACATACAGACAGTTTGAGCTATCAGTAAACTGCCGTGGGATGTTTGTTTGTTTGTTTGTTCGTTCTTGGGCTGAAACTCCCACGGCTTTTTATTTACGTGTATGACCGTTTTTACCCCGCCATTTAGGCAGCCATACGCCGCTTTCGGAGGAAGCATGCTGGGTATTTTCGTGTTTCTATAACCCACCGAACTCTGACATGGATTACAGGATCTTTTTCGTGCGCACATGGTCTTGTGCTTGCGTGTACACACGGGGGTGTTCGGACACCGAGGAGAGTCTGCACACAAAGTTGACTCTGAGAAATAAATCTCTCGCCGAACGTGGGGACGAACTCACGCTGACAGCGGCCAACTGGATACAAATCCAGCGCGCTACCGACTGAGCTACATCCCCGCCCCACTGCCGTGGGATAACATAGGATAGCCTAGCCCCATCTTTGAGAAAATTGATAGCAATCACGAGCCGTCACTTACGCAAATTACGCTATTTATGCACTTGGTATTCGGTCCTGGAACTGGTACTACAAGAAATATATCACAGTCGGATATCCGATCGGATATCACTTCTATTCAGTAATCCAAAATCAATTCTGGTCAGTCCAATTGTTGACATGAGCTAAAGCAGGGCAACAATTTTCCGCTCAACACAGGCACAGTACAAACAGATTATTTATACACAAAAAGTCATACTGTATCATGCAGGGCCGGACTAGGCTAAGAGGAGGGGGGGGAGGGGAGGGGGGGTTGCCAGTGGTGGTCTAGGGGGAACATCCCCTTGGCAGGGTCAAGGGGCAGAGCCCCTTGTGGGGGTGAGGGGGCAAAGCCCCCTGAAGCTGATGGGTAGGTCATATTCTGAGATAGGAAAATGGTCGCTCCTTGCATGAAACGGCATAAAATAAACAATAATAAAAAATGTTTTAAATAAGTGAGGTACATGATTAGGCTGGGGGGGGGGGGGGGAGTTGCGCACCCCCCATAACCCCCCCCCCCCGGTAGTCTGGCCCTGCCATGCATGTGAAACCTGGCAATGTTATTTGTCTTTGAAAAAAATACCTTCATTTGAAGAGGACACCTTTCCTTTTGTAGGGAGTGGTTGTACAAGTGGCAAAATTGAGTACACCGTAGATACAGAGTCTGCGTCAGAGTTTTCCGTGTCTGGTCGGTATGAGGCATCCTGTCAAACAATTTAAATACAAACCGGCATGAAAATCCCACAAATGTATTATAATTTTGGTTTCTTTCAATACTTACATATGCATTATCCTAATATGATGCCATAATTGCTAGCACGAAAAATATGATAAACATTTATGTCTAAACCAATATTTATCCTGCCAGATAAATCTATACCTAAAGGTACATCTTTTTATTGGCTTATTGGAATCCTCACGTTGGAAAATGTCTGCGACCATTTTTGTTATGTCTCAAAAGTATTTATAAGCGCTATACGATCCAACAATCTTCCGATCGTGTACGTCGGAAGTGACCTTTAAACTTTTAAATCGAAATTCGCCTGACCGTCGGCTCGACCACAGGCAAGGCAGGCGTTAGCTTTGGGGATTGGTTTGGTATACAGAGAGAGCCTCTCTCTCAGTGCTGGGCCAGTCGCTATTATAGAATACTGATGGGCCGGTCGATGCAACGTGGTGTGCGTTGAGCTGTGATTGTCGCGGAGGGTATGAATGACACCGTTTTCATTATCTGTACGATAGCTACCCATTGCCTAAAATTTGAAATACAGGCTTAGTTATTTACTTAGAAGTGTGAATTTTTCTTGGGCTGATAGTGTGGTTGTGCACAAGCTGTTTGGTCTACAGTTGGGGGTAGAACGCCAGTTTCTAAATATGTGATGGTCTCCCCGACTGCATAGCATACAGAGTGCTCACCAATGCAGTTTCAGTGCCAGTAGGGGGTTCGCTGTTACTATACGATCATTCTGTGAACTACACAAGTTATGAACATGTGCTGTTTGGCCAAGAAGTGGCGTATTTAGTACATATGGGCGTGAATACTGGGTTTTCTTTCTAGTGCAGTAGTGGTGGAATGCTAGCTTCCTGGAGATTAAAACTTGGGTGGAATATAGTTAGGAAGGAAGGTTGGGATTCAGATCGGCTAAAAATAAACATGGCAAAAATTGCTCTGGACTGGCCCTTTAATCAACAGTTGTATATTATTGATTTCGGGGATATAACAGTTACAAAACTACATATTCAGGTTCGGATTTCAAATCCCCATTGATCTCCTCTCCGTATTCCAATGAAAAAATCAAAACAAAACAATCAACCCCATACGATTCCACGCACACAGATGCACCCATTTTCACATTCCCCTCACAGCGCGGGTATTGTCTATTTTATTCTATGCACAAATAAGCGATGCTTTGAGTAAAACCAACGTTTGGATTGACCATTGCATTATCTTATCAGTGTTTATGTAGTGCCCATATCACACCATATCCCATTACGCGTAATAGGCAAGTGTGTCACACGCTTTCCTTCTCTGCCACTACTAAAGCAAACGTGTGCAAGATTGTTACATGCTTTGGAGCATGTGCAAGAACGGATTCAAACTCGAAATCGTCCCCCCAAAAGCCCCAAAATGCACACACAACTTTTATTTCTCCTGCTGTTATCGTTTCTTCTCTTTACAAATTCTTCAACGCTGAGAATACTGTACTGTTTCCATACGCGAATTTAGCTGCCCTTGGAAAGTGGCTCGCTCAGGAGGCCTGTTAGTCTGAAACTGGAAGGACAGAGTTCTGAACATAGATGACAAAGACCCCGAAAAGAACAACATTTCGCGGATGCAGACACAGAAAGACGTCACGAAGAATGCGATGCTTCAAAAGATACAGACTGTGACGATGACTGTGACGTCGTTCACATATACCGAGACGTCATTCATAGTTGTTCGTTCACTTCCGTCAAAAAGTAGATCTCTCCACAATGGCTGCTCCTGTGTTTAGGTTTGTCAAGCTTGAGTACGCAAAACGTGTTTGTTCTCTCCTCTGTTGAAGCTGTGACATAAATGCTATTCCGACTTGGTCGTGTGACAGAGTTTTCTTCCACACTCGATTAGCTGATGTCTAACTCAGCCTGACGGCTTCGTTAGACAATCAACGTAATCTCGTGTGGAAGAAAACGTGTCACACGACCAAGTCTGAATAGCAGGTAATGTGATATGGGCACGACATATATATTTTAGTTTCTACACTCACACTGCTCTCAGATGCTGAATGGTTTGATTGGTCAGACTCGATAGATTCACACTCAGTAGGAAATCCTGAGAAAAAAAATCAACAAATTGTTTTAGCAGCAGCATTTCATCCACAGGGGTGCTGGTGACTAAGACCTTCCAAATCTGAAATCCACAAGATATTATTTTTTTTGCGCACCTAAATCGGAAGACTAAATAGTCAAGCATGAAAACACACAAGAAAGCTATAGGAAATTGACGCCCAAAAAAATTGATGAGCGGGGTGGGTGGGGGTGCAATCTATGATCCGATTCGTGGCCCCAGGGTGATGACGCTGTTGAAAGCGCCACATTTCAGTGGCAGTGGAGTGGAGTAACGCTTGCCGCGTCTTTCGTGGGATGTCTAGCAGACGACATCGCCAGCTATACTTTCTCGGTAATGAGAAATCAAAATCTTTAGAGTTAATTCCTGAATCGGACCTGATCAAATCGGAAATTATTTTTAAGCAAACATCCCAAATCAGAAATCCGTTTTGAATCAGACAACTAGCACCCCTGCATCCAACAGCATAGCAACAATTCCCAAGTATCATACAAATTAACACACAAGTGCACAAGACATACGGTACTTTACCCACTTTTGTTTTTTTACAACTGCCGATAACGCATGATTCTGCGTAATTGACGCACTGAAATCACGCCGAGATTTTCACTCACTGCGTCAACTGCGCAGGTTTTGACCCCTGTGAAGAAGCTTCCGTGCACAGCAGACACTATTTCCGAACGTCACCACTGAGGTGCGTTTCCGAATGCAAAGTCACAAGTATACAACGCTAGCAAAATCGCGTGACGTTCACTACTACTGTGTAGCGAAATAACTAACTTTGTAAGCCAAGTTTTCCCTGCCTTCAGTCGCTAGTTTACACACGTTAAACTTTGAGAAAAATCCTAGATAAAATGTGACTCCCTAAAATTCCAAAATGACTTCCAGATTTTTGGACAGGGGGTCATCATGACTTTGTTTTGAATCCTACAGGAAGCTCTGATGTGGGCAAAACAGGACCCCTGTCCACTTGGTTTGACGCCAAATCAGACTCTTGGCCATATATGTTGATCGTTAAAACTATGTACAGAACATGTGGATTCATGGGCTGAGACTAGCAGTGATTCTACATCATATTTCAGATCAAAGTCAAATAGCAAAGAAGGTGTGCAGCAAAATCGACTGAAAAACACCAGGTATCCACTTGGTTTCCAAACAATATGCCGAGATGACATCACTCGCCTTTCTTTGTTTGTATCGGTGGCTGCGGACCCTCGTCTTCTTCACAAGGTGATTCAGCATCAGCATCACTACCGTCTTGTTCACATTCGACTGTTTGTCCTGGTAGAGCAAAAGGAAAGAAGAAAATTTTACACATTATTTAGGATGGGAATTGGAAAAAGTGAAAAAGGCGGAAATTCACCTTTATGATCCCCCCCCCCCCCAAAGTGTATGTTTCTGGTAACGTGACTAAAAAATATAGGGTAGGTAGGTCGGGAATCTTTTTTTTTTAAATATCTTTTTAACTTATTTTGTCAAAAAACAGGATTTTTTTCCTTCGAAAAACCATTTTTTTCTTGTTTTGTTTTAAATGCAAACAAAGTCGAGTCGGCAGGGAAAATAGGTAGGGTCGGGTGACCAGAAACATACAACTTTTTTTTTTTGGGGGGGGGGGGGCGCGCTTAAGGGTGATTTGCGGGTCAATTCCCATCCCTGATATTTCTGAACATCCCTCTGTTCTGTCCTTATGGTGCGCCAAATTGCTGACCACAAATTTCATAACCCATATTAGACTGAAAATCTGAGGCCTGATCTAGGAACGCTGAAGAAGAAGAAGAAGCTATAACCGGGGTGTGGTTTGGTGTCAGATATCGGTCCTAGACCGGAATTTTTCCTAATTGTCCGAAAAATTGTAATCCAGTCAAATGTCCGTCCATTTACATGATAAGCCGGTCCATGACCGCTCAGTTTGCTATAAAATCGGTCAGACCTAAAACCGTTTATTAAACAAGATGGCAAATAAACTTACAAGCTAACATATATATATAGAAAACGATCGCTCGTATTCGTCCTCATGGTCCAATTGAGATTATGTAAACATGGCCTCCATTGAATCCCTGATTAAAAAAAGAAACATCAAAGAACTCTGGAATGTTTTGGGAGTAGGGGTAGGGTTTTGGTAGATGAACAGGGAAGTGAGCAATACGAGGCCACCGATCTGTTGGCGTCAGAATCTCAACCATCGGTATCGGGTTTGGGAGAAGAATCAACCCAAAAAACAAGCGAAAGAGGTTCTTCAGTCGGAACACAGCATCAGTCTGTCTTAGTCTGCCTCAGTTATCAATGCAACAGCTCAACCTACAGTCCCAGGAAGTAGGACAATCTTCAATTAACATTTTGTTTTCTCCAAAACAACTATGTAGTGTCACCATATTGGTTTGTTCTTATTTTTATTGTCAGTTCATTACTAGTCAGAAGCTGATTGAAGGTTAGCTGTGTTTGTGTGCTTTCTCATTTGATAAGAGAGAGAAAGAGAGAGAGTTTTTGTAAGATTAAATGTCCTTAAAATATATGGAAACGGTCAAATGACCGGAAAAAGTTTTGTTGATCAGGACGATTTGTCCGACCATCAAATTTTCTAGCTACACCTCCGTATAACTCTACTTAACTGCACCAAAATCCACTGCACTGAAAAACGCCAGGTTGGTCACTTCCGGGCCCATGTAGAGAGGACGTCTTTTTGTGAGCTCTCAACATCTACGATGTAAAAACGTCTATTTCAAGTCGTTTAGGGCTCTAGTAACATGGACTGATAGTCCTCTGGGCTGTCGTAATCCTCCTACTAAAAATGTGACGTGAATATGTGAATTTTATCGTACTTTTCCTGAAAGACACGGACCTTGTCAATGCATGATGTGTTATGTGTGAGTGATCCGCCATGCACCGTAGCCGGTCTGCATCAGTGAAGCGACGCAAAGCTGACACTAGTGGTGAAGGTGACACAAGCCTACCTAACACTCAGTCTACTTCTACGCCCAAGCCACCGAAGCGACAGAAAAAACAGAAAGTGATAAATTTGCGGTTGTCTCAGCCTTCAATTGTAGACTCTTTTCTCCGGAAATATAATGAGGTGAGTGACAGTTTGACAGCATCGGGTGGTGAGGACGACGACTTGAATACAATGAGTGGTACCGGTTTTGAGAGTTGTGACAGTGACATGGAGGTGGGAGAATGTTCAAACAAGGATCTTATGTCAGTACTGCTAGCTGTAAGAAAAGAACTGAAGAGTGTGAATCGTAAATTTGACAGCTTGGCACTCATTGTGGAAAAACTGGAGGGAGAGGTGTTTGATCTAAAGCAAGAAAACGACAATGTGAAGAAGCAGCTCAAAGCGTGTGAGAAAATGCAAGAAAACACAGAGAGTCGGTTACACGAGGCCCATTACTATGCAAAACTTGCTTACGATCGGGCAGAGGCAAACGAACAATATTCTCGCAGGAACAATGTCAAACTACTGTACATTGAAGAGCCCTCTGACCATGCTGAGACGGGGGAAGAAAGTGAAGAAAAAGTTCTGAAAGTTTTCCATGACAAACTGAAGCTGACCAACATCAAACCATGGCACATTGAGGCAGCACACCGTGTGGGCAAACGAAAGGCAGGTCTCAACAGGCCTATCATTGTGAAATTCGTCTCACGGAAAAACAAGCGTGAGGTTATTCAGAACAGAAGACTCCTCAAGAATGTGCAGCCGAAGGTCGTCATCGTCGAAGACCTCACCAAATCAAGGTACATCCTCTTCCAGTGCACGCTCGACCACCCTGGCACCCGTGAGGCCTGGACCTCAGAGGGTTCCATCTTCGCTAAAGACGCGGCCGGCGCAGTCCACCGTGTTGAGCGTGTAGCAGACCTGAGCAGACTACCTCCCATCCCTGAGAATGACCCAGCCGCTGCTTCTACTCCAGCCCAGCGCCGTTTCCAGCAACGTAAAAAGAAAGAAAGTGAACAAAAGAAACAATCAGACAGTGCAAAACAAGGAAGCAAAGACAAAACACCAGACAAACAGGACAATTGATCACAAACGTGTGCTGAAGCGTGTTACGCAGCGTGTATGTAAACACTCATACCATGTGACAGCCTTAGCCAATGATAAACGTTCGCTGCATTCTGTGTATGCCTATGCGTGTCAGTTTCACTCTGTGCTCTGTGCTCGGCCGCGGAACGTTGGATTTACAATGAAGCTGGTTTTTTTTGTGTGTGTTACATAATGTGTCTGTTTACGGATTTGCACGATTTTTCAAGATGGAGGTGTGATAGCTCTATCCGGAAAGTATGTTCTTTTTTCTCCATGTGTTTTACATGTCCCTGTTTTTGTGTCTGTCAGCTGTTTTCCCCTGCCATTCTCTCTTTTCCCTCTTTCTGTCACTGTCAGTGTGCCTCTTTCTGTCACTGTATTGGCTTCTTATTCTTTCCTTTTTCTCTATGGTGACCAGGTGCGACCAAGTTAGGCCTACATGTGTGTTACTCAACTGTTGTCATGTGTATATTCCGCCTTTTATGTTGATTCTTTCTCCCCGCATGTTCAGAAGATGGATTTGATTGCCGAATTTCTGATTGGGGTCTTGTGCACGAATTTGTTTTTGCACTCTGCTGGTGAGTGTGTACATGACATGTCTCCTGTATTTGAATACTCATGCGTACATTTATATCCTGACTGTGGATTATATCTACTTCATGGGGATGTTTGTGTGTGGTTAAATGTTTTACCATATTTGTGTAAGTGCGAGTGTGTTCAATATCTGTTTGCTGCATGTGCATGCATATCTGCTTATCTATGTGAATACTGCCATTGGTATGCTGATTGTTGCCCAAAGCTGCTGCAGGGCTATGTTGGTGGGTGTGTGCATGACTTGTTTGCTATTTTTGATTTGTGTAGGTGCAAATATGTACCTGACATGTCATTTATGCCTGGATATGTGTGTGTACTTTTGTTTGCTTATCTTTACCATGGTGTACTTCTGTTGCAGGGTTATGTTTGTGATGGTGTATACAACTTGTTTGGTTTATTTGATCTGTGTAGGTCCAAATGTGTACCTGACCCACTTATTATGTCTGCTTATTTTGGTGTGCTCTTGTCTCTTTATCAAGGCTTACTTCTGTTGCAGACTAGCTTCTGTGAATGTGTGTATGGCAGGTGTGACTTTTCCTTAGAGCATATGGGCAAATGTCTATATTACTTGTTGTCCAGGTCTGAATATTTAGGTGTGCATGTACACTCTGATCATGGTTTATTTCTGTTGCAGTGCTGTGCTTGTGAAAGTATATTTGACTTGTTTGTTTTTTTAGATCTGTGTGAGTGCAAGTTTACACATTATTTGCTTACTAGGTCAAATCATTCATGTGTGTGTTTGTATGCTGACTGCTGGTTTAATCTATTACAGGGTTGTGTTTGCAGAAGTGCATTACATAGCGTGTTTGCTCTATTTTTTTTATGTGAGTGCAGGAGTATACTGTCTTTGCTTTTTGTTTTTTCTGTAAATATTCTCTGTAACTGTTGGCTATACCCGATTATGAAATATGATGGCAAGCAATTGTGAAAAACTGAGGATCTGCACTTTCAATGTAAATGGACTAAATGATTATAAGAAAAGAAAAGACTTATTTGACTTTTTGAGAAATTCTGATAATAATATCTTTATGTTGCAAGAAACACATTGGAAAACAGAAGATGAAAATTTCATCCGATCACTGTGGGGATTTGATGTTGTAGTTAACGGGGATAGTTCAGCTAGTAGGGGAGTAGCGATATTGTTTAAAAATAATTTTGAATACAAATTACACAATACCATAAAAGATGAATCGGGGCGGTACATTTTGTTAGATATTGAACTTCTAAATAAACGTATGACAGTGGTGAATGTCTATGGTCCCAGTAGTGGAGATCATCCTGAGTTTTTTCTTGATCTGTTTAACAGTGTTATTTTGTTAGATAATGAACTGTTAGTAATGGGGGGAGATTGGAATGTTCCTTTGAATCCAAAAATGGACTCTAGCAATCCAAGCAATGTGTATAGAAATAGGAGTAGAAAAGAAATAACTGATTTTTTTGAACAGCATGATGTTGTTGACATTTTTAGAGCTATTCATGGTGATGTGAGAAAGTATACTTGGAGAAGAACTAATAGCACACAGAGAAGCCGGCTTGATTATTTTGCTGTCTCTGAACAACTTGGTCTTGTTGTGGATGATGTTAATATTTCACCTGGATATTGCTCAGATCATTCTGTTGTATCTCTGAGTTTTAAAACTGATGTTGTCAAAAGGCATAGATCCTTTTGGAAATTTAATAATGGTTTATTAAAAGATATTGAGTATGTTCGCTTAGTTAAGGAATGTATTTTAGAGGTTAAAAAGCAGTATGCTGTTCTTGTGTATAATACACTTAACATTGCAGAGATTGATGATGAGGAGTTACAGTTAACTATTGACGATCAATTATTTTTCGAAATGTTACTTTTAGAGATAAGAAGTAAAACTATGTCGTTTGCAGCGCAGAAAAAGAGAGAAAATTGCAGAAGGGAGACTGATCTGATGGATGAGATTAAGGTTTTAGAAAGTAATCTAAATGATGAGAATGTAACTATTTTGGAACAGAAGCGGCAAGAGTTGTTTCAGTTAAGACAGAAAAAAGTAGACGGGTTGATTGTTAGATCAAGAGCAAAATGGATTGCAGATGGTGAAAAAAATTCTAAATATTTCTGTAGTCTTGAAAAAAGAAACTTTGTCAAAAAGGCTATGTGTTTTATTGAAAAGGACAATGGCGAACTCTTATGTGACAGTGATGAGATTACTAAAGAAGTTAAATCCTTCTATGCACAGTTGTATGCTTCAAGGGAACATAATATAACGAATGAAGACATTCCTAATAACTTAGAACATCCTGTTTTGACTGATGAAGAACGTGATGGACTTGAAGGTATTATTTGTAAAGAAGAATTAGTCAAAGCAGTAAAACAACTTAAAAACGATAAAAGCCCCGGATCGGATGGATATTCAGCAGAATTTTTTAAAATTTTCTTTATTGATCTAGGTGCTTTCTTGCTTCGTTCAATTAATGAAGGCTTTAGAAAAGGTGAAATGTCGGTAACACAACGTCAAGGAGTGATCACCTGCATACCCAAAGAAGGGAAAGATAAAAGGTTTCTAAAAAATTGGCGTCCTATTACTCTTTTAAATACTGTCTACAAAATAGCTTCCACCTGCATTGCTGAAAGGCTGAAACGTGTTCTGCCAACCATAATTCATGAAGATCAAAAAGGGTTTATGCAAGGTAGGAATATAGGCGAAAATATTCGTTTACTCTATGATTCTATTATTTATGCTAATGAACGACAAGCTGATGGCCTTCTGTTAATGGTAGACTTTGAAAAAGCTTTCGATAGCATTGCATGGTCGTTTATACAAAAAGCACTGAATAAATTTAACTTCGGAAATGATATAAAAAAGTGGATATTAACTTTTTACAGAAATAGTAAATCATGTGTAGCAGTAAACGGACAATATTCAGAGTGGTTTAATCTGGAGAGAGGAACCCGTCAAGGGGACCCTTTGTCTCCTTATATTTTTCTAATTTGTGCCGAAATTATGGCAATAATGATGCGTCAGAATCCAAAAATAAAGGGACTGAATTTTTTTGATGTCGAAATTCTATTGTCACAATATGCGGATGACACTACTTTTTTCCTTGATGGTACCAAAGATTCTTTTTGTGCATGTGTAGAAACACTACAGACATTTGCTTCTTTGTCAGGTCTAGTTATTAACTATGATAAGTCGTCAGCAGTGTGGATAGGAGCCTCTAAAAATTCTAACGTTAAGTTTATGCCAGAACACAACTTTGTTTGGAATCCCACTGTTTTCAGAGTTTTGGGTATCTGGTTTTCGACAAACATCGAGGAAATTGTTCCAATAAACTATGAAAATAAGTTTGTGGAGATTAAGAGAATTTTCAACTCATGGTCCAGAAGGAATTTAACCCCTTTCGGAAAAATAACAGTCATTAAGACTTTGGCATTGTCCAAACTTACCTACCTATTTATGAATTTGCCGGACCCAGAGGAGGATTTTCTAGCTAATCTACAGAAACTACTGTTTAATTTTGTTTGGGACGGGAAAATTGACAAAATCAAAAGAACCTCCATGTATCAGGCATATGAAGAGGGGGGACTTAAAATGGTTAACGTGAGAGTTTTTCTATCGTCATTGAAGATAAACTGGCTAATGAAAGTTTTACATGATGATGGAAAAAATACACAAATTCTCTATGCATTATGTCCTGCTGTCCGAGTTGTGAAACAACGTGGGGGCGAGTTTGCAAATGTACTGATGCAAAGAATTGTTAATCCTTTTTGGGTTGATGTTTTTAAACATTATAAAAAAGTGTGTAACAAATGTATTCCATCTTCTTTTCATGACTTTGTATCTGAATGTCTTTTTTATAATATCAATATATGCAGAGACAAGAAGGTGTTGTTTCTTAGAAGCTGGGCACATTGTGGTAATGTTTCTGTTGGTCACTTGCTGAAGGAAGATGGATTTTTGACCTATGATGAATTTAGCAGAAAATACCCAAATGTGACTGTTAATTTTTTGTTATATCAAGGAATAGTACGGGCTGTTAAGAAGTATCATTGTAAGCTAGAAATTGACTTTTGTGATAACTTTGTGGTAAGTGACCCATGTGTCTGGCAGTGCTTGGCCAGTGGTGGTTCTAAACATGTCTATGGATATTTGATTAAGAATACTGATCCTCTGAAATGTATTGAAAAGTGGACAGCTGCACTGAACTGTAATGTAGATGTCAATAAGGTTTTTCTAAAAATTAAAAGAACAACTGAGGACGTACGTCTCAGATGGTTTCAGTATAGACTGATATATAGAATTATACCCACCCAGCGTTTTTTGCATCTGAGAAAAATTGTTGAATCTCCTATTTGTACTTTCTGCGGACAGCAGGAGGAAACGCTAGAACATCTTTTTTGGGACTGTATAAAAACACAGGCCTTTTGGAATGATTTCCTTCAGTGGATGCGAGACAATTTTGTACATTGTACTAATGTTAGACTGTATAAGCAACTTATTATCTGCGGCTACCAAACAAACTGTGTGACGGACAAAACCTTTGATTTGTTCCTTCTAATCGCAAAATACCACATTTATACATCTAAAATACGTACGACCGGCCCCCATTTTCAGGTTCTTGTTTTAACTCTAAAACAAAGATTTTTGGCAGAGAAGCACAATGCATTGGTTAACAATGAGTTAACTTCTTTCAACAGAAACTGGAGTCTGTACAGGCATGCGATGGAATGATTTTATGTTTTTTTTATTTATTTTTTTTTGTTTTTTTTTTATTTATTTTTTTTTGTTTGTTTTAGCCTGGTCACCGCTCGCTATCCTCTTCCTCTTCTTTCCCTGATCCTTATTCTCTTCTGTCACTCTTCTTTCTTCCTCTCTCTTTTCCCTCTATCCTTTTTGTACTGTCTGTTTATATGTGTGTATGTAAGTGATATGGTTGAGATGGCCTCAACTGGATATTTGCTATTTTCGTTACCCTATGTAGACTGTTTTTGATCTGTCTTATATTATAATGTCTGGAAAAGAAAAAAGAATAATAAAAAAAAAAAATAAAAAAAGAAACAGCAAAAAAAAAAAAAAAAAAAAAAAAAAAAAAAAAAAAAAAAAAAGAAATCAACCAGATGATAGTTGGAGAATGGAGAAAACAACCGTAAAAAAAAAAAAAAAAAAGAAAAACGCCAGGTTTCATGTTTTAAAGAGGCGACTCCTGGTATAAAAGGAGCCAAGCTCCGCCTCGTTCAGTATGTTTGGGGAGAATGAGCTCGTCACTTCAGAAAGAAAAATCAAAAATTATGCCAGAAAGCAGTAGTTTTTCGACACGAAATGTGTTCGAGTTTTATATAAAGTAGTGACGAACACAATAGCACACAAACTTGGATAGAACACAAGGCACATGCATGCAAATGGGGGGGGGGGGGGGGGGGGGGGGGGGTGGGGGGGGAAGAGAGAGAGAGAGAGAGAGAGAGAGAGAGAGAGAGAGAGAGAGAGAGAGAGAGAGAGAGAACGAACGAATGGCACACACACTGTGTGAGAATAAAACACAGAAAGGGGGTGGTGGGGGGGGGGGGGGGGGGTGGTTGGAGAAACCCCGAGTAACAAGAAAAATTCCGAAGCAGCTTGTACTCTCTTATCTTCGAACAAACTCAGCTAGATACCAAACGGTCAGTGTGCGGTGTAACTGGAATGTTTCTAGTTCAGATACGTCAGCTCCTACACATCTCATAGCAAACGCCGCTCTTCGATTTACGGTGTTGACAACAGAATTGCCAACAGGAACCTGGGGGGAAGAAGAGAAAGTTTGCTGCCTATCACAGTGTTGATTGACACAATGGAAAGCAAAGGTGCTTGCTAGACCCTTTCTACTTTATACAGTTGCACAGCATGAAAGCAAAAGCTATACACACTAAATTTGCTGAAATGTTGTCACCTAGAATTTTTATGTCAACTATTCTGTTCCCTGCTGGAGATTCCACAATCAAATTTGCATCATCAGTTTCCTCACTCTCTTCACACTCACTGTCTGATTTATCTTCTTCCTCATTACCAGACTCCTCACTACTACAATCAAAGATCAGTTTGTACAAGGCAGGGTTCTCTAGTTTTTGTTCCGATCGAGTGGTACAATCTGCTGATTCACTTGTAGTTGTACCAAAACTTGAACTTTCAGCACTTACAGTTTCGTCACTCGATGCTATACTTTCGCTGTTTTGATTCGTCTGCTTCTTCGTGTGCTTATTTCCACAAAATTTGCGTTTCTTGGGCTTTGAAGGCCCATACTTTTTATCCCCGGGCATAGTCTTTACCAAAACAAACTGCAATACCCTAAAATACACTCAACACAGCTGCACACAATGTATCTTGAAAGTAAAATGAACACAGCATGTCGCGTGTAAACAGTCGGCCATTTTGAATGGCAGATAGGGAGGTGCCCATTGTTTCAGGTTTTCAAGGGAGTAATCCTTGTTATTAGGTACAGAAGGAGAGTGACTGAATGTTATTTTTTTACTGTTTTGGGTCGCCATTTTGGGTGTTGTCAGCACCACACCCACCCAACTAAAAGGCTATTATCTCAAACAATGATTTGTTTATGCAAAATACAATTGCAGCACATAAAAGATGAATAATGTCTGAATAAAATGAGCCATAACAAAGGTATGTATCTGAAAAATGATGTTTTGGCAAAATTCTGGGCGACCCTAAAATACAATTTATTTACCAAAGAACATACATTTTACCATTAACAGTGATTATTTGATTATCATATTGTTATAGCAAGCGCCAATGGCGTCAACTGAAGTGCAGGTGCACTCACACGACAGCTAAAATTGACATCGCACGTCTCTCTGTGGTGTGGTATACCATGTCACGGAAGCCACTTGTGAGCCTCTCAACATAATTTATGTGATTTTCAAGCCATTGTATTCGCTCCAACGAAAGTCGGTATCTATGTCAGTATGTGCAGCAAAAATTTGGTAACAGACATTTAGAAAGGTGAGGATTCCGATAAGCAGAAGAACTAGGCAACAATTTTGACTGAAGGTCCCCTTTAACTGCATGGGTACGAAACTTTGTATGCAAGCTCTCTGTGTAAAATCACTAATAAATCAACCAATTTACATTAATGAGTCACAGTTGCAATAGGAGTAACCACACAAAGCACTTGACACTGGTTGACACTGAAACAGTCTAACTGATGACAGAAAATATCTCTTTTATCCCCCCCCCCCCTATATATTGTCAAACTGCAGACTCAAACACAGAAAGCAAAACATGTTTAGAAAATGACATTTTAAGGCTGTAAATCACTAAATCAGTAAATGTCTCGAATCGACTGGGTAAATATTTTGTGTCCTAGCAACTTTTGATTTTGGGGGTATGCATGTCTAATTATATCTAATCATGTCACGACTCACATTGTGGTTTTATCGTGTTAGGTTAATTATACCTGGTAGCAATTGCAAAAGGCGTTCATGTTTAGAATTAGATACCTGTAGGCTCATGCTCAGGTCTTCTGAAAAGGGACGCCATGACCATGCGATGTCCGTAAGTGTAGTGTGGAAAGTACACATTGCCCGTGTCATTTTTTTCCCCCATCTCGCCATGACCATGCGATGTCCGTAAGTGTAGTGTGGAAAGTACACATTGCCCGTGTCATTTTTTTCCCCCATCTGCACAAATACAAAACGCTTAAATAAGTTCCATTTTCAGTAAACCTTAAACAAAATCCCTTGGGCCCATCCATTTATTTTGTTGGCTAGCTCTGGTTGATGAGTGATCCGGGCAGAAAGATAAATACATATATATTGAATAAGTTGGCCAGTCGTTAACATGCAGTTTGAAAATTATGATGCTGTTACAGTTAGTGTTAGGATTTCCACACAGACCAAAGTGCCATTGGATATTTGAGTCACCTAATTCTTCATACCTGTCATCGGGGATACCTAGCGTGGAACCAGTGGCCACATGTCTCACATTATACGCCCTTATCATCCCAAGTACGTAACTGTGACATCACAGTCCCCACACGGTGACGGTTAGTGCGTATCAGAAGGGTCACCTGACGAGGACAAAAGCGGGGCCTGGTTCTGGTGCATAGGAGTTCAAAAGTAACAGGATGAACAGATACAGTTTCACTTCCACAGATCTTTTCCTTTCAAAAAGATTAAAAAAAATACTACATCTTCTAGCATAGCTGCAGCTGGCAAGTGCATTGGTCACAAGGCTAAGTCGTGTGTTGGTGCTTCGGAAGACCATTTTCCTCGCAAAACCAGTAAGGTGCAAGCTATTGACACTATCCAGGCGAGTGGCCTCTGAAACTACTAGTAGACTATGACCCAGTAAAGTGGTGACTACGAACAGGACGGTAATGCAAGCCATTGCTCTTTCACTCAGCAGCGTCAATCACCAAATCAGACTCATAGTCAATCAGAACAAAAGCGGGGACCAGCATACTCACAGAGTCGCTCTAATTGCCTAGAGAGCCATTTGGTATCCAGAACTGTCTTAACTCTTATATTGGGACAGGTATTGGTAATACGCTGAAGATAATTATGGTGTGATACTTTGACTCGAACAAGCCCGTTGTGGCTGTCTTCTTCGACGCAACAGCATTGGGTTTGTCTCGTCAAAGTATCGAATTATACGATCATGATAATCAGTGACGAGAGATGATGCATGCGTGTCTTCCAAGCCCTGAGACTTTCGCTGTGAACGTGGGATCTTTTTCGTGCGCATGTGTGCACACGTGGGTGTTCGGACACGACCCGATGTTGATTTCAGTTTCGCTTCTGACAGTCACACTCACAGTACAGTATAACTATAATTTATAAATATATAAGTTTTATTTACGTTTGTATTTCTTCTTCGTTTCCTTAAATTTAACAAGTAACAATTAACAAGCTGTTTAACGTTCTGTTGTTGTTAATAAATATATATAGATATTAAAATCTCGAAGTCCATACATGATGTCACAGAAAAACCAGCCACAAAGTGCAAAAGAAAAGTTCGAAACGACGAAAGAGCTCGCGCTCGCGATCTCGTAGCTGAGCTAGTTTCAATTTCTCCACTCAAAAGCTGACACCTCAGACGAGTCTGTTATCCGAAATACCAAGCACAAGTTTCGATGTAGAATTACTAAATGATACTATTTGTCAACAAAATATATGCACTAGTGTCAGAAAAATGGTTTAATATGTTCAAAAGTTTCGAGTCGAGTTCCCGATTTCTGGAAACACGTGCGCATGCAAGTTCGCTACTCAGTACTTGCTGTAACTTCAAGTAAATCTTTGTAACCCTATGTAATGTTATTACCATTCTTCCCAGCAAAGCACACAATTGACAACAAGTCAAATAGTAGTACAAGAAAGAAATAATACTTGATAAATAAGTTAGATAAAGAACAAATCAAAGAAAGCAAAAATGACTTACCGCATGTCTGAATGAGTTGGACGCCATTTTCCCGGTTGCAGGGTAGGAGCAAAATCAAGCCGTATATATCTTCAAAATTTTTAATCTTGCACCGAATGAGGACTCAAACAGATTTGTTTTGGATTAGTTCTTTAGATTGTAGGTTAAAAAGCTTAACCCTGATTTTTTTTAAAATATGACTCAATTGTTTTTGAGATTTGGAATAAAAAGGTGTGGGATCCATAAATTCCCTTTTTTACATAATGTACATATTGACTACAAACTTCAATTTAGATTAAATCTCAAACGGCAGATATTTTTAATCCTAGTAAAGGGAGACAGTACACTTTATGATGTCTTGCTTATAGTAACGCAATGATTACCTCCCTTCTCCCTTCTCCCGCTTTCAAATTCGTATTTACCTTAGGTCCCCCGATCTCCGGGAGACGTATGCTCAAAATGTTATAAAAAGGGGGGGTCCGGGCTCCCGATGGGGGACTTATACCCCCTGTAAGTATACTATATATATATATATATATCTATCTATATCTATATATGTATAGGTTACAACACGAGTGGTTTTTTATATGGCTTGTATTTCAGTCAAGACCCAGCGGATGAATATCATCGGGAGACACGAGCCTCTGGCGAGTGGCTCTCGATTGATATTCCCGCTGGGTCTTGACTGAAATACAAGCCATATAAAAAACCACGAGTGTTGTAATCTGTATATCCCATTCTACCATCAAACACAAAGTGTAGACTACTAGCGGCACTGTTGCGATCTGTGCAGGGTAAAACTGTTGCCAGCGAGACTTAGCCCTTTTGCAACCTTAAACTAAGTGACCGTCGCTGAAAAAATAAAACGAATGAGTGCATCGATAAGTACGCGGTAACACTACTTTCAGACCATTTAAAAGCTTTAAGTAAAGGTTCATAAGTTGCAAGAAAGAAATGAAGTCGAATAGAAATTAATTTAGCGAAACGGGTTTGGGACCCATTTGGCTTACTCGATTCAGAATCGATTCCACGTTGTTTTTCTCGAACGTGTGTAATTAGGCTTATTGACAGAGAAGCAAATTTTAGGGAACAAATATGTAGGTTTAGATTTAACCATTTGCTCCCTATTTGAAATGTATCTACGTGATAAACTGTTTTGCGAGTGTGTTTGCATGGATGAACTTAAACTGGTATGGCCATGGGTGTGAGGAAAACGCGACCGACACGTCTGTCACCGCCGATTGATTGCATTTTGAAGGAATATGACTGGATTACGGAAAAATATGTGGACTTACTGCAGAGCCAGGCAAAAGAGTAGACTTGCTCGCAAAACACGTGAAACAGCCGATGTTTGATAGCTGAAGGCGCACACCAAAACACACTACCGACAGATTCTCAAAAGTCGTCTGCTAACGATGCAAGGGGAGGGTACTCGTGTTTTTGTTTTGGTTCGCTAGCATCTGGTTATCTTGTAAGTTGAATGTTCGTTTTTTTCGACCTGCATTGCTTTCATAATGAAAGAAACTTTTGCTTATTGCATCTCATACATCAGATCAGTTCTGAGATTAATTTTTGCGTGCAACTGATATGGTTTTCTGAGCCGTGCAATACGATTTTAGAACTTCATACAAATGTGTCACATTGTTCGGCGCGAGGTCAAAGGTCGGGAGGAAAGTAGTCCTTTGCCCAAATCGGAATCTGCACTATCATATATTTTTTGGAGTCCATGATGTATTTATTGAGCTATAAAAATACAACATATATACCCATACTGAAGTAACAGAGACAAAGAAGGGAGGTCATGGGATATATATATATATATATATATATATATATATATATATATATATATATATATATTTATCCTGTGTGCGTGTCCTTCTTTGCATGGAGTTGAATGATATGTTAGCAACATTACTGCACACTATTGTTTTCAAAACACATCAAAATAAATCCCAACATACGGCAGCTACCAATGTATTGTCGAAATACGCTATTGTTCCAGGTAAAATTACACATACGCTTTAATGTTCATGCACTCAAAATCTCATTGGTTTATAGTCAGCCAGTTATTCTCTCACTAATATACAAGAGTACTGGTTAGACTCAAATCCAACAGTTCATGGATCAGGCAATTATTAAGTGATGTGTCCACAAATTAGAGAACATTTTTATTTCGTGTGATTTAATTCATTTTTAAGCGTACTTATTTCGCGTACACTTGTGCAACAGCCAAAGCAGGACACGTGTAAGTCAAAGCAAAGATGAGTTAGTGATCACAAAGTTATGATACTTCCGTTTAACATGTCCTGCAGGATGCCGCTGATCAAAGTCGAGTTTACTCTAAACACCATTGATGACTTTCATCTGCTAGCGTCCGGGAGATCAAATAACACATACACATACACACACACACACACACACACATACACACACACACACACACAAACACACACACACACACACACACACGCATACACAACGACACACACACACACACACACACACACATACACATACACACACACACACACTCATACATGCACACACATACACACATACACACACACACATACACGCACGCTTTCGCACGCACACACACACACACACACTGACACACACACACATACACACACACATGCACACACATTATACAGTATGTATGTGGGGAGTTGGAGGTGGGGGGGGGTGTACTTTGGTAAGTTGCCAGCCATGCTGACCTCAGCAGAGCAAGTAGAGATTTCCTGCTCATGGTTCACTGCCTTCACTAAACACACATCGTTACCACACCTTCTTCTTCTTCTGCGTTCCAGAATTTTCTGGTTACGTGTGAGCTCGTTTGCCCATTTGGGTTCCCCACACTATACTCTGAGAGCATAGTCAGCTCACTCCGCTTTTGGTGAGTAGGCATGCTGGGTATTTTCGTGTTTCCATAACCCACCGAACTCCGACATGGATTACAGGATCTTTTCCGTGCGCACTTGGTCTTGTGCTTGCGTGTACACACGAAGGGGTTTAAGTCACTAGCAGGTCTGCACATAAGTTGACCTGGGAGATCGGAAAAATCTCCACCAGGCGGCAGCGACCGGGATTCGAACTCACGACCTCCCGATTAGGAGGCCGACGTCTTACCACCACGCCACTGCGCCCGTGTTACCACACCAAGCTAAGTCTACAGCTAATGTGTCACGTGTCCACCAGCCCTGGCGCTCCACATCGGCAAACTAAAGCATCGTCTGTATCTCGTGTTCTGATCCGTGTAAGGATAGTTGGCACATGTATATCCACTGACATCATCTCAAGAAAATATTCCTGTTCCTTGACAAGGCATGCATGCATAACTGGCAGGTGGGGCGTATTCCCCACGCATACGCTCAACACACGTGCTTATATTTAAACAGCCATCACAAACAAGAAACAAGCCTGGAAACAGGTCGCTGTTCAGAGCTCTCGACAACTTGGGCTACACAGGTAGATCTTGACCATCGACACCGGCCTTAAAATGCAGACACTGGGTATCTTCCTGCCAAGTGTCTGCTGGTTGCCAAGCATCTCTGCGCGATTTTTTTTGGAAACATTATATACTTTAATTACCACTAAAATGCCAAATGTTTCCTATTTGTACATAGCACTAATCACAATGGTGTTTGTTAGTCTATATGCATGCTATGGCGCAGGTGTCTGTCATCTCTGAACAGTATATATTGGTGGTATGCCAATCAGTGATAGAGTGGAACTATACAAACACATTTTCATAAATACCGTAACTTTTTTTCGTATGAAACTTATTTTGAATATGTTGCACAAGGGGCACATTATATTTAAAGCTTGTTTTGGTGCGGTAGGTTTCATTCCTGCGTACCTCTTCCATGCGTCTTTTGTTGCTGTTTTGATCAAGATCATTATTATTTGTATATGTTTCCTGTTGTGTGAAGCGTGATAACCACGAGTTGTTCATTGTGTGTGCGCGCGTGCGCGCGCGCGCGCGCGTGTGTGTGTGTGTGTGTGTGTGTGTGTGTGTGTGTTTGTGTCTTTATCTCTATGTGCGTGTGTTTGTGCGTGCGTGCACGTGTGTTTGTGTGTGTGTGTGTGTGTGTGTGTGTGTGTGTGTGCTTGTGTATGCATGCATGAATACGTGCGTGTGAGTATTAAAGTAGGAGAGAGAGAGAGAGAGAGAGAGAGACGCTTTTATAGTTTAATAGTGAATCATCTTTCAGATCGTTCTGTTGAAATTTGGTTCACGAAACAAGAGTTTTTCGTTCCAGGATATACATTCCCAAACACAATAATTGAGCGAAGCTGGTTCACATACGCAACCTATTTTCTTGTATTTCATCAAAATCCATGTTTAACACGAACGAATCATTCTCATTGACATTGTGTTTAAAACGCTCACTTTATTTTTCAGCAAAAAGATCACCGCAAGAAGCTCTCCCGCCTCTGCCCATTGATGTGGCTGATAACACTGCTGTGTTGAGATCAGGGCGGGATGGGGCGAGGGAAAGGTGCCTTTCGTCGACGTCAAACGAGTATGAAGAACTGCCAATTCCGCGTGGAGCTTTCGACAACAGTATGTACATGGATGGATGGATGGATGGATGTTTGGATTATTGAATGAATGGAGGGATGGGTGAAATGATGTATGAATGAAATAATGGATGGATTAATGGATGAATGTATTGATTAATGGAAGAATGGCTTGATGGATGGGTGAAATAATGGATGGCTTGATGGATGGATTAATACAAACATGGATGATGGATTGGTTGAAGGATGGATGGATGCATAGATTGGTTGATTAACTGTAAACAACTGGGACTGGGTTGTGAACTGGTTCGTGTTCCTTAAAGATGTGTTATTTTCCGTGAAAACACTCTTTAAAATCACTGAATATTTCACCACACCTTCATATGGGATTAAACGATCCTCCCACTTGCACATACACCACAAATCAGCAGTCTTGCTGCTCTCCGTGCAGAATGAGACAGGCCTTCCAACAGTCGCTCCACCTGGAGGGTCCAGGGACCCCCAATGTTAATGATAACGGGTCCCTTGTCCCTTCTCTAGTGTCAGGTACCAAAGCAGTTCAAACGAAAAAGACAGAAAGCCAGACAGCACTTCGTCCTGGTAATAATATTGCAAGTAAATGAACATAAAAGCGTATACTAAGCTTTGTGCATTGCTGGATGAGTCTCTAAATATGCCAGCAAAACAAATACTTTCATTGGTCGTTCACTCTTCATTGCTTAGATCTAGCCGTGATAAGAAGCAGACGTTATGCCAAGCATTCAAAATAAATGTGATTGTATGTGCAGGCCTGTACTTGGTACCTTTCACCATGGAGCAGAGCTGCGAGGAAAACACGTACACGACGCTCACTTGAGCTGGACATCTATACCTCCCAGGGGCGGATCCAAGGGGGGTTTCCGGGGTTTTCGCCCCCCCCCCCCACCCCCAGCCTATTTTGTTTGTGTAAATAAAACATAAAATACAATTGAGAATAAAAGAAACTGATGGTTCAGAGTGCACCAGGTTGCTCCATTTTCCTTCTTTTTTTATCAACATTGCCCCCGGACCCCCCCCCCCCCCCCCCCCGAGGAGCCGGCCTTTGTCTTCTAAGTGACGGTTGTGGAAAGTAGTTGGGTAATTTGTTGGCTCAGGGTGCACCAGATCAATCAATTGTCCTTGTTTTGATCCAAATTTGACTTCTTACAATTACTTTTTGGAAGCTGTATCAGGGGAAGTTTCTTGGCTCAGATTGCACCAGACACTGGGCGAAAAGTGGCGTTTTGTATCTTACAAAACTACTCAAAATCCCAACAAAACTTCAAGTTTCAATGGGTTTATCACATTTTGGTGTTCACGACAACGCCAGATTTTGATTGGATTTTGTTGAAGTTATCGCAGCGAAATTGCCTGGAATTTCAGCGCGTTTTGCGACGGTCAAAACATCATGTTAAACCATGTTACAGCATGTCTGTAACATGCAAAAATTCCAAGTTTTGATGGCATTAAAGCTTTGGTTTAACGCCAAGTAACATCATGTTATCGTAGACTTAACTTGCAAAACTGCTTGTTTTGGTGGTGTTACAGCTTGCTTGTAATGTGATTAACATCATGTTATCGTAGACTTAACTTGCAAAACTGCTTGTTTTGGTGGTGTTACAGCTTGCTTGTAATGTGATTAACATCATGTTATCGTAGACTTAACTTGCAAAACTGCTTGTTTTGGTGGTGTTACAGCTTGCTTGTAATGTGATTAACATCATGTTATTGCTGGTATAACATGCAAAACCCCATGTTATGTTGGTGTTAAAGCTTGCTCAAATGCCTATTAACTCCATGTTATGTTGGTGTTAAAGCTTGCTCAAATGCCTATTAACACCATTTTAGTTGGTGTAAGGCTTGATTATTAATGTAAAAAAAACACCATGTTATGACGTTCACATAATTGTTTTCCACTGGATGGAATTTTGTGGAAAAGAAAGCATGTTGTTTGGGAATTGTGTGCGGGTTTCATGCTTGGATATTGCACTATGCTGACTTGTCACAGGTCAATTTACATTTAACAATATTAGTTTTCAAATGCATCATCCTTCACACATTATGTAAACATCTTTAACATTAACACTTTGGTTGTAAAATGATTGCACTTTATTCAAACAGGAAAAAAACAAAAATGCTGATTCACAATGTACAATAGCAAAGGACTATTTTGAGTGGAGACAGTGTTCATCCACACTATAGATGCCCTGTGAAAACATTGGCCATAGATATGTGAATTACTTCCCTTGGGTATGAACATTTATGAATGATTAAATGGGTGAAAGAAGGCCACACAAAATGAAAATCAGTAAATAACAAAATCACTTCCCTTGTGAGTAAGAACAGTCATACCATGTTCCAACTTTTTGCTAAAAATTCGCCCACAATGTGACCTTCAAAGTTAACAAGAAGAGCAAACGCTCGATCGAGTCACTTTCGCAGTTCTGAATATTATATGAGGCATCAGATGGACAGGAAGAAATTGCTATTCACAACACAATGCATACCTGAAGAATGAGATTGCATGGATCGAGCAACTGAATCAAATCCGATGAATAGTTTCAGAGATATGATATTTCAATTTTTTTCCTTCAAGACATACCTGTGACCTTGAAAAAGGTCAAAGGTCACCAAAGCAGACGTCAAAGTGTAGAGGTCACTGGGAGTCACGTTCACATAAAATTTGAGCCCGGTCACTTTTATAGTTTCCGAGAAAAGCCCAACGTTAAGTTGTGTGTTGCCGAACAGAAAAGGCTAGTTATCTCCCTTGTTTTTCTGATAACGTTCGTAAAAGGCTACAGATGTAAATACTTTGATGTAAAGAATAATCCTACAAAGTTTCAATCACATCCGATGAACTTTGTCAAAGATATAAAATGTCTAATTTTTCCTTTGACCATCGTTAAAGTGTAGAGGTCATTGGAGGTCACGACTAAACAAAATATGAGCCCGATCGCTTTGATAGTTTCCGAGAAAAGTCCAACGTTAAGGTGGTGTCTACGGACGGCCGGCCGGCCGGCCGGCCGGCCGGACAGACTAACACTGACCGATTACATAGTCACTTTTTCTCAAGTGACTCAAAAAGGGGTAACTGAACTTCATGTTTGGATGTCATGGAGTCATGGAGTCCAACATGAAGAAATGTATAAGAACACAAGAATGTATGAATGACAAAGAACAAATGTTTATTTTTGAATGTTTTATGTATGTTATTATTACGGACACAAAAGCTCAGCAATGCAATTTCTCTTTTAGAGATTAATGAAGTTATTGTATTGTATGTCAGTAAATTTTGAAAGCCCTAGATTCATAAACATCTGAAAACTGCTCAACGTCTTTGCATCACGGCACATTAATAAAAGTAAGAGTTAGTAAGACTGGCCTAACTGCTATGGTGAGGCAGTAATAACTCGTTGATGAAGAATTATTTGAATTCTGAATTTCGAACAAACAAATACAGTGTCCTTCCAAACCCCCTTTTCAGGCCTCCAAGAATAAAAAAATAAGCTGGTCTTAAAAAGGAGGAAATCTGCTTAATATGTAGGTAAATGTACAACAGGTTGTGAACAGAAAATCCAAAAATGTAAGGTCTGAAAAGCGGGGAAGTTTGAAAAGGGGGGAAGGGGGGGACCTAAAATGTGACGATCATAACAACCATAATTTATCTAACAAAGTTCATTCTGAAATCTTCTTCAGCGTTTGATTATGGAGAGACTAAATCCTCAGTTCAGATGTGGTCTTAACTCCTTGTCTCCCAGGTACACACAGTCACTATGTACATTGCATCTGTTATCATTCGGCACATATCCGCATCCTGCTTAGACTGTTAGCTTCAGTCGCTTCCTGTAACGTTGATCTAACGCCAGGATTCTAGCCTGTTGATACAGTTTCTACAATTCTGAGTGACCTGCTGCAGCACAGCTGGTCTCGGCTTAAAAAATCTTGGTCAACATAGATGGGGTACAAAGTGTTAAAATAAAGCGTCCTTCCAAAGTTGATGACAGGTCCCCAGAGTATTCACAAAATTATATGGTACTGGAACTGGAAGCCTTGCACGGCGACGAAAAAGATGTCCACGCCTACATGAAGAAGCATCCTTCACGGCTTCAGCGGAAACAGTCGGCTGGGGATGAGGACAGCACCTATGTAAAAAATATAGACAAGAACAAAAATATATGTCAATGGGAAAACAAAGAAACAAGTAGAGAAGGACCTCCCCACCTTTACACAGTGAAAATGAAAAACACATGTGAATGTACTTATGTTTTAAATCTACCCCCCCCCCCCCCCCCCCCAATTAAGACCAATTATCCAAGATATTTTTCAGTCCTCAAAGGAGAATTTCACTGTTCTCACGGAACCCTGTAGAAAACTGAGCTGTGCTAATATATTATATAACTGCAAACATCCCTCAAATTCAATATTGCAAGCCACTATACATTCCTCATAAAGGCACTTCATGCTCACGTGTGAAAACTAACATAAGTTTACAAGTGTGTATCTACTTATAATAATAATAATAATAACGGGCATTTATAAAGCGCCTTATCAGAAGTTCAAAGCGCGTGACAACAATACGTGTATAAAAAATTCATACAATCACTGTCAGATTCAAACAACACATCATGCACATCTCACATCCCCAGACTCTATGCTAAGGCCAAAAAAAAAGAAGTCTGTTTACGGTATCCCGACCGACCCTATTTTTTTGCGCGACCCTAGACTTTTTTTTGGCATTTGGGAAAAAAAGAAAAAAAATCAAAATTTTAAAACAAAGTTTGTCAATGTTTTTTGGCAAAATAATTTGATGTTTTTTGGAGAGAAAAAAAATCCCGACCTACCGACCCTATTTTTTGGGCCGATGTTACCGTAAACAGACTATTTTTTTGTTTGGCCTAAGGAACTATCCGTAATGTTGTTGGAACAAGTGAGTTTTCAAATTGGACTTAAAAGATGAAATCATGTATGGAGAGTGACGTAATAGAAAGGGGAGTGAATTCCATAACTGAGGGCCATGATATGAAAACGTGCGGAAGCCATGAGCCTTGCGTTTAAAGCAACCTTGACGGAGAAGTCGAGCATCAGCAGAAGAATGAAGGGTGCGAGAGGGAGTGTAGAGGGAGACCAGTTACGAAAGATAGGCAGGTGCCGATTCAGAGAATGAGAGATGATCTTGTAGCAGAAGCAGGCAGCTTTATACCTAATACGTTGAGACACAGGAAGCCAGTGA
>NW_027127972.1:0-12549 GCF_037325665.1 Littorina saxatilis
GATATTTGGACACTTTAAAGGCATCTGTCTTTAGTTTAAATTAAAACGTGGACACACACAAACACAATCATAATTAAAAACAACACTGACGTGATTAACGTGTAGACAAAAATACAACTAAATGCAAGCGCCATTGGGAATATCCGTTATCAACGAAGGTTTAATCCTGGCCATCTACAAAAGTAAATGAAAATGACAGGGACGTAACGACCTTGTTGTTCTCTCTCAGATCTGATAAACAAATGCGTCACACAATCTGTGAACTGAACAGAATAATCAACTTCCACGTGCCGACTGTGGATTTTAACTGTATTTTTAACTGCGAAATAGAAACCATGACCATGCACTCATCTATTTAATAGTAAACAAAACGCCCCTCAAGCTCAAGAGAGATTGCGCGCGGGCGTGCGTGCATGCGTGTGCGTGTGTGTGTGTGTGTATTTGTTTTGCTTTGCTTGCAAGCAATGATGACTCCAGATACCCGTCGTTTTGTCCGCTTGTTATCATCAACGTGCAAGTCTAGTCAGATACCAGTCGAATGCCAATGTACAAGTCCGATTCTAATTGTCAATGTACATGTGTATAATTGTACTGTTGCTGAAAATGTTTCGGCATTTGACTGGTAGGTGATTGGACCCAGTTTTTACTTGTGTCTGTCTGTCTGTCTCTCTTTCTCTGTCCGTCTCTCTGTGCGTCTCTCTGTCTGTCTGTGTCTTTTTGTCTGTCTTTCTGTCTGTCTGTCTGTCTGTCTTTTGTCTGTCTAACTGCATGTATCGGAATATGTCTGAGCGTGTGAAAACGTGCGCGCCTTTGTGCCTGTGTATCTGTCATGAAAAGGACAAAACATGGGCAGAGGAAGAAGCTGCAGAACTTGAAGAAGACAACTTTAACGCATGAGAAACTTTTAAAAAAACAAATGGAAAAAAAACTGCGTCGAGCATGAAATGAATGAATGGGGAGAGGTTGCATGTTGGACAACAGAGAAGCGAGAAATAGCGTGCAAAGGGGGGCGGAAGGGGAGGGTGGGGGGTGGGTGGGCTCCAAAAGAGAGTGACAGTGTTCTTCCAACTATCTCTTTCATTCCCCCATCACACAGAGCTGAGCCACTCATTAACGCTCTCTGACTCACTGCACCCATTAAAACTCCGAAGGTGTTAAAGTCCGGCATGCGTGTGTGGGGTTTGTGGGTGGAGGGGTGTGTGTGAGGGAGGGGGAGGGTTGGTTGTTAGAATTGTGGTTGTCGGCGTAGGTGCGTGTATGCGTGGGAGTGTGTGTGTGTGTGTGTGTGTGTGTGTGTGTGTGTGTGTGCGTGCGTGTGTGTGTGTGTGTGTGTGTGCGTGTGTGTGTGTGTGTGCGTGTGTGTGTGTGTGTGTGTGTGTGTGCGTGCGTGTGCGTGCGTGTGTGTGTGTGTGTCTGTGTGTGTGTGTGTGTGTCGGTGTGTGTGTGTGTCTGTCTGTGAGTGTGTGTCTGCCTGTGTGTGTGTGTCGGTCTGTGTGTGTCTGTGTGTGTGTGTGTCTCTCTGTGTGTGTCTGTGTGTGTGTGTGTGTGTGTGTGTGTGTGTGTGTCTGTGTGTGTGTGTGTGTCGGTGTGTGTGTGTGTGTGTGTGTGCGTGTGTGTGTGCGTGCGTGTGTGTGTGTGTGTGTGTGTGTGTGTGTGTCTGTGTGTGTGTCTGTGTGTGTGTGTGTGTGTGTCTGTGTGTGTGTGTGTGTGTCTGTGTGTGTGTGTGTGTGTGTGTGTGTCTGTGTGTTGAAAAACGGAATGAGGCCGAAGAAAAAAAGAATGTGCACGATGATGCAAACCCGGAACAACAGTGAGGATGAAAAATAGAGAGACAGCATGGGGGAGAAATCAGAAATGAAAGAGAGAGAGAGAGAGAGAGAGAGAGAGAGAGAGAGAGAGAGAGAGAGAGAGAGAGACACATACACACATACCCACCACACACACACCACACACACACATTCACACACACCCCACACACATACACACACACACACACACACACACACACGTACACACATACACACACACACCACACACACACACACACCACACACCACACACCACACACACACACACACACACACACAAGGCTCCGGAAGAGGGAAATATGGAGAGACCAAGACGAGGGAAGAGAGGGGCCTGAGGAACACTTGCGAGCAGGGGGATAACTCCTAATTCTCAGGATTATCCCACGCTTGGCTCTCATTTTGCATCGTCGAAACGGATGCTTGGGGGAGAGACCAAAAATGAAAGAGAGAGAGAGAGAGAGAGAGAGAGAGAGAGAGAGAGAGAGAGAGAGAGAGAGAGAGAGAGAGAGAGAGAGAGGTGATGATGGAACTTTATTTTTCAAGGATAGAGGTTTAAGGCGACGCCTTTTCTGGCAACCGGTCCTTACTTCTAATACAAATGTCTAATAAATGATAAACAAGTAAATCAACATGACAAATAAACAAATTAAACGAACGACCCAGCAAACAATCGACAAGTAAGCACAAAATGACAAAGTAAGCAACATACAAATCAAAAACGAAACATGCAACATGTTAATTGAGGTTACACATGTAAAGTGATCGACGGTAAAATTTACACAATACCAACGTTTACACTGATGTGTGTAAAGAGAGAGAGAGAGAGAGAGAGAGAGAGAGAGAGAGAGAGAGAGAGAGAGAGAGAGAGAGAGAGAGAGAGAGAGAGACACACACACAGGCACATACAGACACACACACACACACACACACACACACACACACACACACACGTAGTCATAAGACCCCAACACCCACTAAAACCTGACAGACACTCACCAACGCACACCCACACACACACACACACACACACACACACACACACACACACACACACACACACACACACACACGTAGTCATAAGACCCCAACTTCCACAAAAACCTGCCCATTCTAATGAAGAAACGCCAAACCAAAAAAGAAAATGAATTGTGCCCCCTGATAGCATGATAACTAGCAACGTGTCATGGAGCGGTTTCAATCCACAAATAAACTGCTTAAAAAATGTTAACAAAAAGATCAGAGTGTCCTGACCCTCTGACGCTTTTGTTTTCCAAACTCGATTTCAAAACTAGTCTTACATAGCAAGCAGAAGATCAGGCCAAACGAATAAAACAAAATAAATTTGTTTTCGACCGCAAGGCCTAAAAATTAGGGTCGGTAACAGGGTTGTTTTAATGGTTATTTCTTGATGTCTTTTTACATTAAGTTAACATTTGACTAAATTGTGCTACATAGACGGAGAACCTTGAAGAGTTAAATTAAAAATAAAATAAAATTCCAGGGTCGGCAGGAAAAGTATGGTTAGTCAGGGAACCAGAATCACTCAGAATATTTTGTAGGCCTGATGAAACAAATCGCAGCGAAGTTTAAAAGCAAGGTGTATCATCAAGAAATGATTGAATGGGCGTTACTCAGAAACATTGACGAAATCAGCTGTTACGTCTGAAAACATAAACTTAAACTATTCGACAAACTTATCAAAAAACACACATAGTTATGATGAAAAAAAATATACCTCTGTACCAAGGTTGGCCAACACGATTTTCTCGCACTGAAGAAAACAAAATGCAATCAAAACAAGATTCTAAACAATGAAAATAACCAGAAAACAAACAACCAAGCGTACCAGTGTTAAACCAAGAACGACGCATGCGTGTTCCGTCACTTCCTTTTACCATCGCCGGGCAACAAAAAGATGGCCACCGAAGGCTCATTAATGCTGTTTTTGTTGGGAGAAATTGACAGCGCGGTCGAAGAAAATCTTGATTTCAATCTGAATTTGAAAAGAAAACGTTTAAAAAAAGAGGACAACACTCCCCATAAAAAGCAACTTTTAATGAGAACAGTGGCCTTTATTTTAATTATTCCCAGTTATTTTCATTCACAAAACTCTAACGAGCAGACAAATGTGCAGCTATTCTTGCAAAACAAAAAGAAAACAGATTTAAAACATGATGTATGCCTGCTGCTCAAACATTATCTCGAACTAATATTTCATTTCATGACGTTTCTGCCGATCAATCCCAAAGGAAACGTTACTTGTGCGATTTTCAAGAAGGGGATAGAGATCTATTAATGAAAATATATAAGATTGCAGCTATTTTGCTGCGATAACCATGGAAATCAAATTCAAAAAATATGCAAGAGTTTGACTTAGCGTCTCTGTGCAACTAAAAGAGAAAAGTTTGTTCAGTTCATCTCATTCCATCCCCATCCTCTCTAATCAAACACACACACATACATACACACACACACACACACACACACACACACACACACACACACGCACGCACGCACGCACGCACGCACACACACACACAAACAAGCGCGCACACACATACACACGCACACACACACATACACACACACACACACACTACTTAAGACAAGTATAAACTCTCTCCCTCCCAGTATCTCTCCTCCGATACCCAAGCCCCCCCCCCCCCCCCCCCCCCCCTTCCGGTATTCCAGTGCCAACGACCCCAAACCTCGTTAATTCCTTGACGGAGAAACCTTAAAAAGTTCATACAAACCTGTCTTTTTATCTTGGTTTAAACAATGTTTTATTAAATCAAACATGGTACAACAATACAACGATAAACAATAGGGACACGAACTCAAGCGAACGCTTATATTACGCGCCCTAGTCTTTTTATCTTCAACTTGTTCTTTTTTTCCGCTTGAAGAAGCGGATTAACACATTTCGCGATTTTTAGGAGACTGGCGGAGCTTACTTTACTGCTGACAATATATCAGAGTTTACATAGGCGGGAGCAACAGAGTCGTCCTTTTTTTGGTGCCCACAATTGTGAATTATTTTGTTAATTTCGTGTCTTGGTTTCTTGCTTTCGTTTGTACCGTCTTTAAGACCTACCTTACTTCTTAGAATGTATCTTCCCCAAACACCCCTCGACCCTGTCCTCCACCACACACACACACACACACACACACACACACACACACACACACACACACACACACACACACACACTCGCACACACACACACACACACACACACACACACACACACACTCACACACACACACACACACACACACACACACACACACACACACACACACACACACACACACAAATCACCCTTACCGCCTCTTTCTTCCTTTGTGTGTCTTTCGCTTTCTTTTGTTTTGATCTAGCTATCAGTCACAACTTCTTTTTCTCAGGCGACCAATGCCTTCCTGCGCAATATAATGCGAGTGTCACATTCTGCCAACACGTTATTTGCAAAGGTATATCTGCTAGTAAGGCCCCCGTCACACAGCTCTACGTCCCTAAGAAGATCATGCCGATCACTCCGATCTGAGGGCGGGGATGTAGCTCAGTCGGTAGCGCGCTGGATTTGTATCCAGTTGGCCGCTGTCAGCGTGAGTTCGTCCCCACGTTCGGCGAGAGATTTATTATTTCTCAGAGTCAACTTTGTGTGCAGACTCTCCTCGGTGTCCGAACACCCCCGTGTGTACACGCAAACACAAGACCAAGTGCGCACGAAAAAGATCCTGTAATCCATGTCAGAGTTCGGTGGGTTATAGAAACACGAAAATACCCAGCATGCTTCCTCCGAAAGCGGCGTATGGCTGCCTAAATGGCGGGGTAAAAACGGTCATACACGTAAAAGCCGTGGGAGTTTCAGCCCATGAACGAACAAACAAAAAACTCCGATCTGAAAAAGTTATCAAATCGGGACAAATCGCCGTCAAAATCCAGCACATGGCAAATAAAACAAGAAGGGCAAAGCCCATAGGACTCACATGCTTGACCTTGACCTTTACATGACCTTGACCTTCAGAGTCAAGGTCAAATAACTAAACCTAGCAATGACATCATACACTAAGAACTGCTTTACACATTTTTCCTACCAAAATACATGTGACCTTGACCCAAGGTCAAGGTCATCCAAGGTCATGCAACACAAAGCTGTTAATTCAAGACATAGGAAGTACAATGGTGCTTATTGGCTCTTTCTACCATGAGATATGGTCACTTTTAGTGGTTCACTACCTTATTTTGGTCACATTTCGTAAGGGTCAAAGTGACCTTGACCTTGATCATATGTGACCAAATGTGTCTCATGATGAAAGCATAACATGTGCCCCACATAATTTTTAAGTTTGAAACAGTTATCTTCCATAGTTCAGGGTCAAGGTCACTTCAAAATATGTATACAATCCAACTTTGAAGAGCTCCTGTGACCTTGACCTTGAAGCAAGGTAAACCAAACTGGTATCAAAAGATGGGGCTTACTTTGCCCTATATATCATATATAGGTGAGGTATTCAATCTCAAAAACTTCAGAGAAAATGGGAAAAATGGAAAAAATAGCTGTTTTTTAGACAACATTTATGGCCCCTGCGACCTTGACCTTGAAGCAAGGTCAAGATGCTATGTATGTTTTTTGGGGCCTTGTCATCATACACCATCTTGCCAAATTTGGTACTGATAGACTGAATAGTGTCCAAGAAATATCCAACGTTAAAGTTTTCCGGACGGCCGGACGGCCGGACGGACGGCCGGCCGGACGGACGGACGGACGGACGACTCGGGTGAGTACATAGACTCACTTTTGCTTCGCATGTGAGTCAATAAAAACTGCATCACGACTGCACTGCGCCATGACCCGGCTACGCTTGTTTTGTGCAGATCAAAATAAGCGTAGGGAGAGCAGATCCCACCCACCCCGATCAAACCACGCTCATGGAGATCCTCCCACGTTTGGCCTACGATTGACCACGCTCTCGGACACTTTTCCATCGTAGAAGAAGCGGCGTCTGTGTGTGACTGGGGTTTAACCATTGAAGAGAGAGAAGGGGGGGGGATGTAGAGTGAGGAGGACATTGTGTTAAAAGAGTTCTGATTGGATTCTTACAGCTGATATTGTATTCTTAGGGCCAAGTTATACCTGCGCAGAGTCAGCGGCACAGACGACGCACTGCATATTATTGATGCTGCGATAGGGATTATGACACTCTGCGTGAAAAGAAAACAGGCCAAGTACTCGTCATAATCCCTATCGCAGCATCAATAATCTGCAGTGCGTCGTCTGTGCCGCTGACTCTGCGCAGGTTTAACTTGGCCCTTAGATTCTAAACAACAAGCACACTACAAAAACCTCATTAAGTCATTCTTATCAGTGTAGCTCATAGACGCTTCTAAGTTACAAAATGTCGTTGCACTAGGTCCTTCGACTGTGAAAGGTCATGCCTGAAAACGAATGGTGAGAATAACGAATCATGGACACAAAACTCACATAGTACGTGCTTTCTGGTCCGAATTCTACTTTTGAATTTCCGGCAACCGTCATGCAGTTAACTGCCTGTTTTATTCCATGTCCGATCGGGTTTTTTACAGCTCCGAGCAGACGTCATAAAGCTTAACGTACGTGCCAAAGTCTCTGCGAACCGGGTACTTGACATGCACAGTAGGTAATGAACAGGTCCCATTATTCTTGATTGCAGCTGGAAAATAGTCGCCAAAAGAGACTGGCGTGTGCATGACATTGCAATAAAACGACTGGTACCCACGTTGACTGGCCGGTTCCTGTGAAGGTGTTTCCGTCGACTGAGTGTCGCAGGATTGTTTGAGTGTAAGTAATGATAGCCAGAAAAAGGTTCTGTCGCAAATAACAACGTGACTAAGCAAATACTGCATTTAAAGGGAGAGAGAGGGGGAGAGAGAGAGAGAGAGAGAGAGAGAGAGAGAGACAGAGAGAGAGAGAGAGAGAGAGAGAGAGAGAGAGAGAGAGAGGAGACAGACAGACAGACAGACAGACAGGGGAAGTATTCTGTGAAAAAGAGGGGGATTGGGCAAGCAAGCGCAGAAACTGGCATGAGAGCAATACTTAAGCCAAGGATCGCGGAAACTCGCGGACATCTTTAGTAAACGTAGCACAAAGATATCCTAATGTATCTTACCGTCGAAGCAAACACTGGCACGACGTCCATTCTATCAAAAAACTGTCGAGTGCATGTCGCAATACTCTTCTTCTGTCACCCTCCTTCAAACAAGAGCGAGACGAAAAAAGAGAAGAGAAAGAGGAAGATAAGCACGCCTCTTACTGCGTACGCCCTAACGTCCTCCTCAGACGACAGAACATGTAAGCAACACCTCCATAAAACAGCCATAGCGCCTGTCAAGGAAAACGAAGACTGTGAGTATGACGGCTTACTTGTGCCAAAACCTCATAATTGTAATTATCAAGGGAAAATTAGTAATTTTCCCTTGATAATTACCTTTTTCACGTGTTAATTACTAATTTTCCCGGGAAAATTACTAATCATCCCGTGAAAATGAGTAACTAACGAGTGAAAACAGTAACTGACAGCGTTAATTAGTATTTATCACGTGATAATGGATAACCCCAGGTTTTGGCACTAGTAAGCCGTCATATGTGAGTTCAGGCTGTAAGCCACAGACCCAGAAATTAGGACCCTCCACGCTGAGGACATTGACGCGTTTAGCACGTGCTTCACATCTCCTGTCACTGTCGTTTTTTGCGGTCGGGCTGTCGACCGGTGAAGGGTTAATTGCCAGTACCTTGGTGCCGTGTCGCGATTCAGTCTAGTGGAGTCTCTGGCTGCTTACTTCCGTTTACTTCTGGTTTGACCAATAGGGCGTTGTGTGTATTTGCTGCAGTGATGCAGCCACCGTACACTAATGAGCACAATGAAGGAAATGGGGTACTGCTTGTCTCGCGAGGACTACAAAGCTTAATGAAGTGAGCGGGGGTGCTAATAATCCTTGGATCGGGGATAATTGTACTGCGTCCATTTTTTTCGACCTACTTCTCCTTCCTTCCTCCTCCATCATCCTCCTTCAAACTCCTCCTCTTTTCTTTCGTTGCCTTCTTCCTTCTCTCCTCAGGTACCGCTCCACACACGAGTACCGCATTGTCAAGTTTGCAGACATGAATAAAAACCAAGGCTGTAAATTCGAAGGATTTGGGTATAAGCTGATTGTCTCGCTGCAAAAGACTGCAAAGCACGTGCTACGGGATTACAGATTACTCCGCTCGCTTCGGTACCAGATGTGGCGACAGCCAGTCCCATTCCAGAAAAGCTGTACGGACCTAAGGAGGACTTGCAGGAGACTGAAAAATGTATCTCAAGAGCTGGCCTCCAAGTTCTAGGCTTCCAAGAAGAAGACAAAGTGCCTCATTGCTGAAGAGTTCAAAGACAGGATTGCATAATATAATGCTTCGAATTGCGCATCTGAATAGGGGTGAAAAGGGGGAAGTCACGGGAATTTAACGTTACATGTCGGACTGTCGGTCTCTCTCCCTTCTGCGAAATAGGTGCAGCTGAGCTCCTCAGCCGTGTGCTGTCCTTGTTTAAAAGCTCGTAATCTAAGTCTGGTTGCAGATCAACCTGCTATTTTTCCATTTTGATGTCTCTTACACGACCGAATCAGAGGACCCTGCGCCTGTCGACTGTGCACTGACATCAACTTTCCCAACTCCACGCATACACTGCCCCTTAGAGTTCTCGTTTAAACGCTCGTAATCTAGTGTCTTGTTGCAGATAAACCTTCCTACTTTTCCCCGTGTTGATGTCATTTAAACAACTCTATCAGAGGATCCCCTGCCTTCTCTCTGTGCAGTTGTTCTTCAACTTTCAGCTGACTTTAACTGTTACTGTTTTAACATCTCATCTTCTAAGTCTGGTTCCAAGTAAACCTGCCTGCATTTTCGCTGGTGATGTCTTATCAACGATCCTTTCACAAGACGTATTCGTCTGTCTTTCTGCCTGACTTCCTGACTTAACGTACTAGTTGACTGACTGACTGACTGTCTGTCTCTGCCCCTTTACCCACCCTGGAGACAGTTATAGGCCTAAACAACGGCAATATTGAAAGAAAGAAAAATGAAAACACTGTCTATTTCTGGAGAGTGAAGCAGAGAGGTCAGTGAGAATCAGAGTCAAGTTGAGAAGTCAGTGAGAATCAGAGTCAAGTTGAGAAGTCAGTGAGAATCAGTCAAGTTGAGAAGGCAGTGAGAATCAGAGTCAAGTTGAGAAGTCAGTGAGAACCAGTCAAGTTAAGAAAGGCAGTGAGAATCAGACTCAAGTTAAGAAGGCAGTGAGAATCACGCCTCATCGACTGACTCCTGTGCAGCTTTGGGGAGTTCTAGTCTCAAGACGTGCGCGTGCATTCCCGACGTGAGCCCACTGTTTGCCCGTGTGCATCAGCGGTCCTTTGATCATTGTGCAACAAGTGCGTCAAGCCGTGAGCTGGGTGCTCAACACTGCTTTTGCACAGCGTGGATTTGTGCAGACTGGAATCATTTGCGAAAATCGTCTTCAAGGGTAAAGGATCATGGTTCCATTGAAATTTGGGACACTGGTTCCTATGAAGTTTGGGGCACTAGTTCCTATCAAGTTTGGGACACTGGTTCCTATCAAGTTTGGGACAATGGTTCCTATCAAGTTTGGGACAATGGTTCCTATGAAGTTTGGGACACTGGTTCCTATGAAGTTTGGGACACTGGTTCCTATCAAGTTTGGGACACTGGTTCCGATCAAGTTTGGGAGACTGGTTCCTATGAAGTTTGGGACACTGGTTCCGATCAAGTTTGGGACAATGGTTCTTATCAAATTTGGGAAACTGGTTCCTATGAACTTTGTGACATTGGTTTCGATGAAATGTGAGACACTGGCTATACTCGTCTTCAAGGGATTATGTGTTTACTGGCGTTCACAGCCGCTTTAACGCCTGTGTCACATCGGGCAGGAAATTATAAGGTGCACTCAAAAAATATCAGTTTTGGTAGGAGTAAACTGCCGGCGATTGCGGCGATGGGTTTTGTTGTTGTTCATCATTCTTTTTTTTCTTCTTTTTTGGGGGGTAAAAAAATCGGTTCTTGTTTTTCGTTTCAAGTATTGGTTACGCTTTTATATCAAAGAAGTTATAGACTGATCTTGTTTGAAAAGTCCACCAGCGTCCTCCAGTACTGTCCATAACAGCCATTCCGTGAGATTAATCTAGAGATAACACAACCCTGGCCCCATCCCCGCTTTCATCGAGACAACCCCCACCCCCTATCCCTATTTACCTCCCTCCCCAGTGCAGAAACAGAATCTCAAGTAAGCCTGAACGTAACCACGCTGCGTACTCTTTTCTCAATCTCTCAAACCATTTATACCTAATTCAGTAATTGAGACGCAGTCAAAATTACCGCAGAAATTTCAACACAGGATCAAAGGACGATATAGATAATAACCACCGCACGATGTCTTCAAACGCACAAGCAAACTCTTTGAAGTCTTGCGTTTCAAGAAGCTACTTTATACAAGCAGGACAGAGAAACCGTCGCGGAATTGTTTTCTCGTGAAACCATTGATCGAAAACCTCCGCAGCGCGTGTCGTGACGAATCATTTAAACTGATGACGTCATCATCCAATTTAAAGCAATGAAGTAATGATTTGACTGAACAGCTACACAAAGTTTGGGTGGCTTGAAAAATAAATTCCTAAAATAGCTTTTACAAAATTGTCTTGGCAAAAGTATACTATCAATTAAGTACGCAAAATAAATTCATCAGAAAACTATAAATAACGGGGCTGACACAAATAGGCGACACGACAACGTTCATTGCGAAAGATAGATCTTTTTCTTAAAACTAAATCATCAGCTCTTGTTTGAATTTGTAATCTAATTGTACATAATATTGTTTCATGAAACTAAATCTGAATAAAATCTTGTTGCAAACCAAAGGAAACTTCACTAACAAGTCGCGTAAGGCGAAAATACAATATTTAGTCAAGTAGCTGCCATTTTTCAGCAAGACCGTATACTCGTAGCATCGTCAGTTCACCGCTCACGGCAAAGGCAGTGAAATTGACAAGAAGAGCGGGGTAGTAGTTGCGCTAAGAAGGATAGCACGCTTTTCTGTACCTCTCTTCGTTTTAACTTTCTGAGCGTGTTTTTAATCCAAACATATCATATCTATATGTTTTTGGAATCAGGAACCGACAAGGAATAAGATGAAAGTGTTTTTAAATTGATTTGGAAAATTCAATTTTGATAATAATTTGTATATATTTAATTTTCAGAGCTTGTTTTTAATCCGAATATAACATATTTATATGTTTTTGGAATCAGCAAATGATGGAGAATAAGATAAACGTAAATTTGGATCGTTTGATAAATTTTTATTTTTTTTTACAATTTTCCGATTTTTAATGACCAAAGTCATTAATTAATTTTTAAGCCACCAAGCTGAAATGCAATACCGAACCCCGGGCTTCGTCGAAGATTACTTGACCAAAATTTCAACCAATTTGGTTGAAAAATGAGGGCGTGACAGTGCCGCCTCAACTTTCACGAAAAGCCGGATATGACGTCATCAAAGACATTTATCAAAAAAATGAAAAAAACGTATGGGGATATCAATCCCAGAAACTCTCATGTCAAATTTCATAAAGATCGGTCCAGTAGTTTGGTCTGAATCGCTCTACACGCACACACACACACACACACACACACACATATACACACACACATACACA
>NW_027127973.1:0-7971 GCF_037325665.1 Littorina saxatilis
TATAATATTTTTATTTCTATTTATGATAAACATGCACCATTAATTACGCACAGAGTTAGACATATTGAGAAACCAAAGTGGCTTGATCAAGAAACAGAAGATGCTGCAAACCACAGGGATTATTTGAAAGCAAAGGGTGATTTTGAAGGATATAAACGGCAAAGAAATAATGTAAGTTCCCTAAAAAGAACTAAAAAGAAAAACTATTTCACTGAACTAGTGTCATCTAAACAAGATTCAAAATCAATTTGGAAAGCCATTAATTTATTAACAAACAAGCGTTCTAATTCACACCCAACTGCCATGAAAAACATTTCTGCTGATAAACTTAATTTACATTTTTCTACAGTGGGAGAAAAAGTTATTCCTATTGATAGAACACAAGAAAATGATTTAAATACCTTAATAGATCATTGCAAATCCAAGAGAATAGAGGCAGAAATGCCGCTACAACACATGACTGTGTCTGAAGTTTACTTTGCACTTGTTCATCTCAAACAAACAGGAACCCGGGGTGTAGATAGAATAGACAGTAAAATATTGAAAATAGCTGCTCCTGTAATAACAGACACCTTGACATACATTTACAACTTATGCATTACCACTTCTTATTTTCCAACAGCATTTAAGCAAGCTAAGGTAATCCCTCTGTTTAAAAATCAGGTGATCCTTCTGATCCTTCTAATTACAGGCCTATTTCAATCCTGTCACCACTTTCAAAACCCTTGGAAAAACATATATATATAAACATGCCTTAGCACATTTTGATAAAAACAATTTATTCCATCCAAAACAATCTGGTTTTCGCAAAAAGCACTCATGTCATACAGCTCTTATAAATCTAATTGATCAATGGCTAACCAACATAAATTCTAACAAATTTTCTGCAGCACTGTTTGTTGATTTTGCAAAGGCGTTCGATGTTATTGATCATTCTCTTCTCATTAGGAAATTGTCAATATATGGCATGCAATGCACCACCATTAATATTCTTAAATCTTTTCTTTTAAATAGAAAACAAATTACATTTACTAATGCATCATATTCAAATGAAAGTACTTTGAAATATGGGGTCCCACAGGGATCTGTTTTAGGCCCATTATTGTTCTCCATGTATGTCAATGATTTACCACTGTACATACATAATAACTGTGAGTTGTTTGCAGATGACACTACTATTCATTCTAGTCACCATTCCATAAATTATTTATCAAAAACTCTACAAGAAAGCATTGATGCACTCCTGAATTGGTCAGAGTTAAACCATATGTCTCTTAACCATACTAAAACAAAATTTATGCTAATAACCACTCATTAGTTTTTAAGCCACCAAGCTGAAATGCAATACCAAATCCCGGGCTTTGTCGAAGATTGCTTTGCCAAAATTTCAATCAATTTGATTGAAAAATGAGGGTGTGACAGTACCGCCTCAACTTTTACAAAAAGCCGGATATGACGTCATTAAAGGTATTTATCGAAAAAATAAAAAAAAACGTCCGGGGATATCATACCCAGGAACTAAAACAAAATGTATGCTAATAACCACAAGACAGAAACGACAAAATCTATTATCGAGCATTCCACCTCTTTATATTAAAAATCAAGTATTGGAAGAAGTGTCTCACCACAAAGTCCTTGGTGTAAAGATTGATAATAATTTATCATGGCATGATCACATTGATTACATCTGTAAGATTGCTTCCCAAAAAATATATCAGTTATCAAAAATAAAACATTTCTTGAATCTCCACTCGCGAAAGATTTTTTTTTACAATCACATCTTGTCAAATATTGATTATGCATCCACTGTGTGGGATTGTGCAAGTGCTAATGTTTTGAAACCTTTAGCCAGTCTTCACAGAAGAGCAGTTAAGCTTATTATGCTAAAAAATCACACTCCTTCAGAATCTGATTATACAAATTTGCAAATATTACCATTTCAAAAAAGGTTAATGTATAATAAAGGTGTTATAATGCATAAAGTGATGTCAGGATATGCACCGGAGACATTACGTGATAATTTTATTTTGAACTATAACAGACTAAAAATTATCACACCGACTCCACGTATTGACCTTTTCAAATCAAGCCTTCTATATTCAGGTGCGGTCCTATGGAACTCACTTCCTATTTTTCTTAAGCATAAAACAAACACAGACAGCTTCAAAAACAGTTATATGTCGCACATAATGCAACTAAACATGTGCTGAATGGTTCAACAATTCATTTAAAATGTATGTGCATGTTAAACTAAATTATAATAATATGCAGATCTACATTAAGATATGTTAAAAATTGACATATTTATTATTGGAAATTGTACTTAAAATGCAGCATGACAATTTTTTTTTAATTTATATCTGTATATATATATATAATGTATTATAAGTTTGATGTGATAGTTATTTGATTATATTGTTTTCTGTTCTTGTTGACCCTATATTAGGGCGAGGGCTGGATGTAAAAAAGCAATATTCTTGCTTATCTATTACCCTCGATAATAAAGATTTTGTCTTGTCTTGTCTTGTCTTGTCTTGTCTCTCCCTCTCTCTCCCTCTCTCTCTCTCCCTCTCCCCTCCTTTTTAATGTGTACTGATCTGGGCATGCAAGGGCCAGCATTTTCTCAAGAGATGAGCCCCAAAGGCGAGGTCACCCTAGATGTATTTCACCAGCTTGCAAAGCAATAAGCCATACAAGTGTCTGCCCAGGCTTCCTGCTAACACCGCCCAAATAGAGCTATGAAAAACAATATGCAAATAGAGGAGAGAGAAAAAACTGCATTCTGCAATTTGATTGGACAAGCCGAGAAGGGCCGTGAAAGTCATATCTGCATGTCGTGAAATTTGAAGTAGGGTACAGTGGTTGAAGTGTTGACGAGAAGGGATAAGAACATATATATTACTAGAATGAATACCCGCTTCGCCGGGTAGCCGGCTTCGCCGGGAAGAAGTACTTAGAGCCGTACGCCGGCTTCGCCGGGTACGAACAATGGACCCGCCAAGCTTAGGTCCCTCCCAGATTCGTGGAATGGGAACAGCACGAATATGATTCAGTGGCCATAATGCCATTCCTGACCATATCGAGTCCCATCCTTGTCGACGAATGTAACCGTGTTAATCACCTTTGGAGGCGAACTCCACTCAAACAGGACTGAGCAAGTTATGGCTTCTAAAAGGAAGGCCAGTACATAAATTTACACAAAAGCCGCCAGACCACATCACAAACAGAACTGAAAAATGCACAGGTGTTGCTCACATAGAGACACACACACACACACACACACACGTACCTAAAGTGTGGATGGTTACCTAAGAGGCGGCACTGGGTGTAGTGCCTTTCTAGTGCACTTGCACTACAACAGCACTGGGTGCAGTACTCGCTCCGGCATCGAAGAATTTTGCACTAAAAAATGCACAAAATTTGACCTATTTCGTCGCCTATAGAGGACGGAAAGAATGTCATTTTGAACATTGTTATGACATTCTTTCCGTCAAAAAAGTCAATTTAACGGTGTTAAATGAAGCGAGCATCCACACAATTAGGTTGCCATCCAGAGTTTAGGTTGCCATCCACGTGTGGATAGTTGCCTTATGGTGATTTAGGCAACCAAACCTGTGGAAACATGGGTACACACACACACACACACACACACACACACACACACACACACACACACACACACACACACACACACAAAAACACAGAGAAGCCGTATCTATAGAGAGATAGATGACAGTGTATTTTTCGCGTGGCTATAAATTGATTCGACCTTTGCACTTTTACAGTGAGGATAATTTACGGGTCCAATTTACGTTCTGGACACTGCGTTGACCTTCTAAAAATAGTAACAGTAACAGAACGCCGGGAATATCCGAAGACGCTCCACTCACACCATAGTGCAGCATTACGAAGGAAGGGAGGTAAACGCTGAAAACCTGGAGAATATGAGAAGATAAGGAAGAGTTACTTATAATGGTGAAATGAACACAAAAAACAAAATCGATTCAGCGCTGCGCGCTGAGAGCACGTGTTGAAATATCTCATCGATGATATTGTGTCCGGGGTGTAGCTGAATACGGTGTCCAAATTTGAAAAAGATCCACCGAGAACTTTGGCTTTGGTGTGTCGGTATGGGGGCCCGGGTAGCTGAGGTGGAACCAAAATAGCTGAGGTGGAACCAAAATCGGTTCAGCGCTGCGCGCTGAGAGCACGTGTTGAAATATCTCATCGATGAGGTTGTGTTTTGGGTCTACCTGAATATGCCCACCAAATTTGAAGCAGATCCATCGAGAACTTTGGCCGCGCATGAGGAACAAACACACACACAGACAGACAGACAGACACAAGTCGTATATATATATATATATAGATGTGACCCTCCATCATGGAATGAGTCGCATGTCACCTTTGCATGATTTTTAGATATTTTAGATTTTCTTAAAGAGTTTTTAATGCTCTATCTGGTGGTGAAAACCGTTTTAGAAAAGAGCAACGACTTTTGGAGTTATAAGCCTGTGACTGACACACACATACACTCCCACACACACGCGCATTTTAGGCCTAGCGCAGAACCGTGCGAGGTGACATCCGACTCATTCCGTGGTGGAGGGTCACATAATACTATTTAACAACAATATTTTACACTTCTTCCCAAGGGAAGACACACAGCAGGAAAAAAAAGTAAGGAAGGAAGGAAAGGAGGGGGGAAGGAAAGAAAGAAATGAGGTGAAAAGGAAGGAAAGCAAGGAAGGAAGGAAGGAAGGAAGGAAGGAAGCAAGGAAGGAAGGAAGCAAGGAAGGAAGGAAGGAAGCAAGGAAGGAAGGAAGGAAGCAAGGAAGGAAGGAAGGAAGCAAGGAAGCAAAACGTGCGTCTATCATAATACGCCAGACACAAATTTGTGTGTGTGAGTGTGCGTGCGTGTGAGTGTGTGTGTTTGTGTGAGCCCCGTTAAGCTGCCTTTTGCAAGTTTACACACCCTCATAAGGATGCCGGGTCGGTATATCCTGCCGGCAGCATAGTAAAATATTGTCAAAAGCCGTATAAAACGGTCAATAAATACCCCTAAATTAAGTTTCGTTTCGTTTTACGTCAGGCAGGAAAATGGAGGTAAAATGTCACGGATGCATGTTTTTTACACACCTCTTGCGTAACACGTGACCGCGCTTACGCGGTAAAATTCCTCACACAAGGTCACACAAGTTCGGCGCGCCATAAGTTCAGTTGACACTGAAAATGGACGCCGTAGTTTTTGAATTGAATTGAACTTTATTTTACAAGGATTTAGATTTAAGGCTACGCCTTTTCTTACAATCTGTCCTTGGGACGCATAGACACACAATTATATAATAAAAAAATAAAAATAAAAATAAAAAATAAAAAAATAAAAAAAATAAAATAAAAAAAAAATTAAAAATTAAAAAGTTAAAAAGTTAACCAACAATAGGAGGTCGGAAAACGTGATAATAAAGATGACGATGATGATGATGATGACGATAATGATGATGATAATGATGATGATGATGATGATGATAAAGATGAGGCATGAAGATCATACATATGTGGTTATTCATAAAATCAAATGCATACTATGCAGGTAATTATATATACAAGCTGGTGGCAATCGAACATGTAGCAATAGAGTAACAAAAATATGTTCAGAATATACAATGCACAGCATATTTTTGACGTAATACTAAGTTTGGTAAGTCAAAAGGCGTTAAACTACTCAGACATTAAGTGGTTTTTTACACATTTTTTAAAACTTTTTAATGACTTTAGGTGCTTAAAGGATGATGGAAGTGAATTCCAAACTGAAGTACCCGAAAAAGCAAGACTGGTCTTATACAGGTCAATTCGTGGAATTGGTGGGATCAAGTTGACCGACCCATATCTGTGGGTAGCTTTATTAAATAATGATGTAATGTAAATCGGCACTTTACCGTGATACAATTTATGCATGAAAATGGCTTTGTTTAACTTGAGATGCTTTTCCAGTGGAAGAAAGTTAAGCATTTTTAATTTCATATCTGTTGAGGCATTATCCTTTACGATGAGTTTGGCCGAGCGACGATAGAGAGAGTCTAACTTTTTCAAGTGGACATCACTGCTGCCATCCCAGAGCGTCGAAACATAATTAATGTGAGGCATTACATGAGCATAGTTTGGAGAGAGCAGCGGCAAGAGCAGCGATGTGACCGAAAGAGGCCGGTATATTTAATTTGGATGATTTATGTTTATAATATACGAAAGTGTGTGTGTGTGTGTGTGTGTGTGTGTGTTTGTAGGAGCACCGTTAAGCTGCCTTTTGACCACTTTATGATAGTAAATGTCAACATACACTACATGGCATCTCTATTCATGTAAAATGTCAGCTTAGCTAAAGTTTCAAAATAGGCGAATGATTTCTTTCTAACTTCATTTAGAATTACAAAATAAAGTTTCATCTCAAATCTGGACAGAATCGGCCTGTAAACTCTGCTCATTTTTCCCGGCATCTTAATGATTGTGCAAACTCACTGACCGGATAACGTAGCTCACACCAGTGTGTGTGTGTGTGTGTGTGTGTGTGTGTGTGTGTGTGTGTTTGTGTGTGTGTGTGTTTGTGTATGTGTGTGACCGAGACAGAGGTAAGAGACAACGACAAGGACGACCAATTGGAAAACAAAATAGTAGACTGTTGAACGCGAACTGATTGACGGGAAGTAAGTCTTTTCCGAAAAGCCATGCGACTAGTTTAAGAATGGTTACATCCCCTCACCATTTCTATTTCAATCTATGTAATTCTAAATTCATATCGGAGAACTGACTTGCACAAGCACACAAGCACACACACACACACACACCCGTACGTAAACACACACACGCACACACACACACAAACACACCCACACACACACAAACAAACAAACGAACACACACACCAACACACAAGAACGCACGCACGCACGTACACGCTAACACGCACTCACACACACGCACACATACACACACGCGCAGACACAAGAACGAACGCGCGCATATATACACGCACACAAAAACTCACGCGCGTACACACACATACAAATGCACGCACACCACACACACACACACACATACACTCACACACACACGCATACGAACACAAACGAACGCACGCACGTACATACTAACACACACACACACGCACGCACACGCACAAACACACACACACACATATACACACACGAACGCACACACGCACACACACACGTTCGCACACACACACACACACACACAAGAACGAACGTGCGCATACACACACACACGCACACAAGAACGCACGCGCGCACAAACACATATAAATACACACACACTCACACACTCAAACAAACGCACACACACACACACACACACACACACACACACACACACACACACACACACAAGAACGAACGTGCGCATATACACACACACACGCACACAAGAACGAACGCGCGCACAAACACATATAAATACACACACACACTCACACAAACACGAACACACACACACACACACACACAAACAAACGAACGAACACACACACACGAACACACACACACACACGTACGCACACAGGAACACACGCACGCACGCACGCACACATACACACACGCACAATAAAGCACGCACGCACACACATAGACACACACGCGCAGACACAAGAACGAACGCGCGCATATAAACTTACACACACACACACGCACACAAGAACGCACGCGCGTACATGTATACACATATAAATTCAGACACACAAACACTCACACAAACGCACACACAAATGTACGCACACACACACACACTCACACACACACACACACACACATACACTCACACACACGCATACACACACAAATAAACGCACACATGAACGCACAAACACACACACACACACGCGAACGCACACACGCACACATACACGTACGCACGCACGCACGCACACGCACAATAAAGTACGCACGCACACACAAACAC
>NW_027127974.1:0-15000 GCF_037325665.1 Littorina saxatilis
GAGAGAAAGGGAGAATGTACGTTCTGGCTCACTGATTCCGACAGACCCTAAATATTAACGCAAAATAGGCTTCTGGACTAAACTTTTACTAAAATGAAACATGCGACAAAATCAGAAAAATACTGCATAAATCCATACAAAAAAAAATACAGTAAAGTAAGGTTGTTTTGAACCAATGCCGGGTCTGTCGGAATCAGTAACCCAGAACGTACATTCTCCCTTTCTCTTATACAACATTCTTAAGCTCAATACGCTCTCTCATTTACAAACTTTACTTCATATGTTCTTTCACTGTTAGAATTATATCTGATACATGCAATGTGACTGTCTAAACGAATAGTTAACTCTTTACAAGTGATTCTATTTTTACTTTTTCTTCCCGTCCTATTTGAATCCCCTTTTTTAAAAACTGCTTTTTCAGATCTTCTATATCGAGTGGCTTGTTATATTCAGCTCGTGTTTTTGTTTGAATACTTGCTTTCTTACTTTTGTAGTCATCAAAGTCTGTTTGTATCTGTTTGAATTCTTCGTCAGAAACTTTTGAATCTTCAAGTGCTTTACTGATAGACAGTTTTAGGCTAGACAATTTTGATGATGCAAGAGTGGAAATGGATTCGTGTTTTTCAAGCTTTTTCACAATTTTTTTCATTATAGCTGATGCTATAAATGATAAACCACCAACTGCTGCTGCGACACCACCTAGGATTAGAGAAACTGGAGTCCCTACTCCGGTAGCTAACAGAATTGTTCCCGTTACACCTGCAGCTGATGCAAGGATAGTAGAACCAGTGCTGGCATTAGAAAGGCTGTTGTAAGTTGTTGAGTACTTACGTCTAGCGCGAGAATATTTTTCTAATTCATCTTCTAGTTGTTTTTGTATATTACTAATGTGTGCCAGTCTGAATTGTTGACTTTCTGCTGCACTTTCATCAATATTAGGATAAAGCTTCACACTGCTAGTCATCTTTTAATGCAAAATATAAAATATTTATCTTAATTCTCACTGGCCAGTGTTTCTGCTAAGCTTTGAAGCTGTTCATTGCTTAACACCTTATCTGTATAGTAGAAAGCAATCAAATCAAGATAAGTAAGATTAATACTTCTTATTTCTGTTAAATTATTTATATCTGCGTTAACAACAACATTTTGGTTTGACGTCTGTTTTTTTATTGTGTTAGAATCCTTTTGAACAGCAATAAATACTCTGACTTCTTCAACATTTAATGGTCTCCAGTTGAGATTTATTCCTCTCATTAGAACAGTGTTTGTGGTTTCTTCCCTTTTCCTGACAACTATATCAAATATCATAGTTGCATTCTGCCCTATTGGAAGCTTGGGTATAAAATCGACAATGGTGTCAGCGTCCTTTTCAACACTTTGTTTTCTGTGAATGAGATAGTTGTTCTTATGGAAAGGTTTAACTGCAACTTCTCCCCTGCTGTTAATCGCAGGAACAAGGCTAACAATTAGTGGTCCAGCATTGATTGACTTACGGAATGTGTCGTCTTTTCCAACAAGAGTGTATGGACTCACAAGTTCAAACTTCATTTCCCAGTCAATCTTTTTCATAACAGGACTAAGTACCCATTTTTTATTCTGATGTTTCCACATGTAGAATGTGTCATCGACAATTGGATCAGGTACATTAACATCACGGATTTGACCTAGTTTGAGGAATCTTGGTTTCTTTTCATCGTCGATTTCCTTTCTCTTGTAATGACCAGTGTCTGTAAACTCGAATGCATACACTGCACCAACTTCAGCATTGCTCTCAAAGTCGATAGCGTCTGCTAAATCTTTCAACTCTATAGTTGAACATGCAACAGGATAAGCTATTGTAGGTCCACTCGACATTTTAATACTCAATATTTTATGGAACTATTTCCAATGTAATGTTAAACAAACAATCAACTGGTTGTCCACTTTGATTTTTCAGATCAATGTGTAGGAATTCATGACACCCTTCCTCCAAGTCCTTGAACTGAAGTGTCTTAAATGTTGGCACGTGCATTTTACAAAAAGAGGCATCACTCGGTGGAAGAATCCTAAGCAGATCAGAACGCTGATCATTAAACAGATTATAGGATGTGTTAAGCTCTCTCATGTGAACAAACAGTACACTGTTAACATCCATGTCAATGGGACGTGTTCCCTTGTATATTTTTGTAATTCCAAGCATATCAAGGAGTTTGGTTGGAAACTCAATGTTTACTTCTCTAGTTTTGGGCATAGTAAGAGTAGCAATGAGACTTGCATGATTTAAACTCGCTGTAATACCTACTGGAGCAAACAATTCTTTCTCTAAAGTGCAGAAGTCATAGTAACCATCTTCTACAGAATGTGTTTTACCATTAATTCTAACCCAGTTGTTAGCCTTTTTTTTACTGATATTATACCAAGTAACCTTGTACATAATTTCATGCAGTGCAACTTTCATTCCTCCATTTTGATTGTTGATAGGGTTTGCAAGTTTAACTGGCACACTAGTCTTCACATTTGTTAGTGTGATAAACATTTTTTATTCAACAACAAAAATGATTCAGTATAAATTCAACAAAGACATTAAATACAAAACTGGACCATATTACAATCCAAAGACTATTTCTTTCCATGAGTTGGACTTTGCTGTAACAGAAACAGAATCCATTCGCGTTAAAGTGCCTGACCCATTCCATTCTTACCTAAATCCCCCAATCAAAAATGATAGTGTTCCAAAGATGTGGAACTCTCACCCAATTCAGTTCTATCAGAATCAGTTAAACTTTGCAATATTCTGTGCAACCACGGGATGTGGAGTGTCCTATGCAGACCACATGAATAATTCAAACTTACTGACAAAGTGTGTGTACACATTTCACGTTTACTATCAGTGCAGGAGAATCTTGTCTGAACTTCAGGCACCAATGCCGCATGAAAAGAGCTGGAACCCATTCAACAATAGGATAAACATGAAAGTGTATGAGCGTCTCTGCAATGAATTCAATATAGATTTTAAGACCGACTTTAGGCAAAAGCAAGACAAAAACCATGGCATGGGAACACTATATTTATGGGGTGTCCACAGGAGGTATAATTTTGATTACTGGCCAGGTCATACATCTTTTTCTTCAAATGTGCAGGTACAGTTAGGATCAATAGAACAACAGCACCACAATGCATGGACTACTTTTATATTAGACACCGGCAAAGGTTTCACTGGATCAGGTGTTGAAAGGATCAATGAATCTATCCGAACATATGCGTGGTGCTTGCTAGGCTCGCAGGCACAGACACGATCAAACATAATGAGAACAAGCACAGGGTTTGGTGCGCAGAAACAGTTGTTATCAAATTTAGAAGATGTCATAAACTCTGCAGTTGATCTGCCTTCCAGCATCAAAAGGTATCAAGACTCTCTCCGTTATGCAAGATCAAAAGTTGACTTTGCTGTTGGTAACTGCCTTTACATGTTACCTTCTGATCTCCAGCTGCAGATTGGAACAATAACAAATTATAACAATGAAATCATTATTGCTAGTGACACCCAGCCGCTTGGAAAGGGTGAAGAACTGAATTCAGAAATCAGAACGATGCTACAGCCATATCACAATGAACAGAAACAAAGCGTGACAAGTGAAGATCACGCTGCAGGTGAAGATCATTCTGTCACTAGTGATGATCAAGCTGTTAGTATTAGTGATGATCATGAATCGCAGAAGACTGCTCTAGTAATTGGTGGAGTGGGTGTAGGCTTACTTTTGCTTTATTCTCGTTAGCAGAACACCTGCAATTAAAACTATTAGAGTCCAGAGATGTTCAGCCATGAAACCAACAACTTTACCTGCAAAAGATAACAGCCAGCTAACAATTGAACCAATGATTCCTGGAAGTGCATCCAAAGCTTTTGCTGCTAGTTTCTTTAATAGTTCTGCAATGTGTTTGAGTTGTTTCTTTACCCATCCCGGATCAGATGGAGATGAAGGTGAAGGTGGAGGTGGAGGTGTGACAGTGCCACCTGTGAGTGTTAACACTAATGTGCTTATTGCAAATCCTAACGCAGTTAGTATACTAGCTATTGTGATTCCCTGCTCTCTGAAAAGCGTTCTAATTCTTTCAGCAAGAGTTGTGTCTTCGTAAAGGATTCTTTGAATTGTATTTTTTATTCTGCTGACCTGTGTTCTCAGTTGTTCTCTATTGTTACTTAGAACTTCTAACCTTATGGCTTTCTCCTCCTGCAAATCTTTTAAACGCTTAGAAATTCTGTTTTTTACTTCTTGTTCTAGGTTCAAATCATCAGCATCAGCAAGTTTTTGTTTCTCTTTGTTTATATCTTCATCCAGCTGACCTAGTTTTGACAGATTATTTGCTATTTCACCTCTGATGGTTTGTAGTGATTGATTAAGGGCTTCTATTTCTCTCATAGGTAATAGTTCATGTGGAGTCTTCAGTGAAGTTTCCTCAGAAAAAGAAGTCTCTATCTCTTGTATAAGTTGATCAGCCTCATCTGCAAGTTTATTAAGATCTTGCAATGGAACAGATTCTATTTGAGTAGCAGTTGGTAGTCCTAGTTCTGCTTTTTGAAGTAAGGAAACAACATGGGAAGGTGATGACCGTGTGCTAGGCACAATATCTAATTGCCTAAGTCGATTAGCAGTAAGTTTTTGTTTTAGTGAAACTTTTGATAGACACTTAGCAGGATTAGATTTATATGTAAGTTGGACTTTTTCTCCTTTATCGCTAGTTGTATATAAATGATTTGCTTCCATTTTGAACTGGTTTGGATCTAAAACATCAGGTTCTTCTCCTAAACTTTTGTAGAAATCTCTAACTTTACCTTCCAGAAGTTCATGTCGTGCCACCTCATAATGCAGTGAATGATGGTAGGGAACCAAAGGGATTGCTTCGCTCATGTCGTCCGCTGGCTCAAATAAATCTTCAAATCCACCTTCTGCCATTTGTAACTTATTTTTTATTTTGAAAATAAAAAAAGATGGCACAATCGTTCGGTTCTGTTCTTGATCCTTACAGAAGGCTGAAAGAACCTCTCGGGGTAAAAGGAATAAGGCAAACAGTTATAGTTACAAATAATCCTTCTACTATTGATCAGAATGAAATACTTACTGTTAGGTTTCCTAATCTAGGTAAGAACGATGTTATTGTACCAGGCACTGTAAGACTATCATTCAAATTAGAATTAGAATCTGGCTCAGATGAAAATAGGACTTTGGCTTATAATGTAGGAAGAGCAATTGTGAGGAAGATTACTGTCAAACTGGAAGGGCGGGAAGTGATGTCATTGAATAATGCAGATGTATTTTTAGTTTATGCAGATAATTGGTTGACTGACAATGAAAAGAAAAACAGAGTGTTTCAAGGGATTCAGTCAGACAATGGGATAAAAGTTAGAATAGGAGCAGGAGATAAAGCTGACAATAACAAAAAAGATAACGCTGTCAATGTTGCTTTTGGAAACAAATTTTGTATTCCACTTGACTTTGAACTCATAAATTCACATCCTCCCTTCTATCAAGGAGCATTGCGCGACAGGCTGTCATACGACCTGACTTTCAATAGTTATGATCGTGTTATGCTTTCACAAGACCCGGAAGCAAAGTATAAGGTGTCTGGAATTTCTTTAGAGTTTGATGTTGTAAACCATCCTGAACTGGCTAGACTTATAGAAAATCAGTACAGTTCTAAGCTGCCTATCTATTATGAAAGAGTGTTGAATCACAGTACACTTTCAAAAAGCCAGGCTGATCCAATCTGGAACATTAACTTGAATACACCAGCTAGGTCAATGAAGGGAATACTTATGTTGTTTGAGGAACCAAAAGATTCATATGAAAGGCAAATAGAAAAGTTTTACAATCCACTAATCAATAGAGTATATTGCACAATTGAAGGGCAGCCAAACCAAATATTTGCATCTGGCATGCTGCCATACCAACACTATGATGAAGCAAGAAAGTACTTTACTGGAGGAAGATTGAAAGACCCAACATCTGATCTTGTGGCTAAAGATCTACATTTACACGGTGTTGGCGTAGAAGATTTCTTGACAAATAAATATGCGTTATGGCTGGATCTCAGAACAACTGACGACAACAAACTGCATGGAAGTGGAAGGCGAATTGAAAACGGATCAGAAGGAATCACAATACAAATTGAAAAGGAAGTAGGGAGTAGTAGTAAATCAGTTAAGATCTACGTGTTTGTTGTGTCAGATGCGCAGTTAAACATCTCTGAAAGCAGATTACAGGATATTGTTTATTGAACGTGTTAAAATGAAGTATCTAGATTTTCTTCCAAAAGATCCACACTGTTCTTTGATTTGTGGGGCAACAGGTTGCGGCAAAACAAGATATGTTTTGGATTTATTACAGACTGTTTACATAAATCACTTTGAACACATAGTCATATTCTGTCCAACCATAAAGCATAACAGAACATACAAGGAGAGAAAATTCATATGGTCTGATCAAAATATATTTATTGTAAATCCTTCTGATCGTCTAAATGTTTGCTTGGAGCATTATTTCGATCTTTTTCAGAACACGCCAACACTGTTTATTATTGATGACTGTGCAGCAGAACGTGACATTGTTAGAAAGAAAAGTGCACTAGCAAAGCTTGCATTCAGTGGACGACATGCATTAATATCAGTTTGGATATTAACACAAAAATACAATGCAGTTCTGAAAGACTTTAGAGAGCAACTCAAAACAATAACATTGTTCTATTCAAAGGACCGTGACAGTTTTGAAGAGTGCCTTCGAGAAAATGATGTCATTGAAAACAAACAGGAGAGAGAAAGAATAAAGAATAATCTGAAATCTTCTAAGCACTCGAAACTGGTTTTAAAAACTGATCAACCAGTTCAGTATGTATGTTTGTAGAAATCCTTGCTAAGTTCTTGTCAAGTTCTTACTCAAGTTCTTGTCAAGTTCTTACTCAAGTTCTTACTCAAGTTCTTGTCAAGTTCTTACTAAGTTCTTACCCAAGTTCTTACCCAAGTTCTTACTCAAGTTCTTGTTAAGTTCTTGTTAAGTTCCTACCTAAGTTCCTACCTAAGTTCTTACTCAAGTTCCTACCTAAGTTCTTGTTAAGTTCCTACCTAAGTTCTTACTCAAGTTTAATTACTAGATTTTAATTTTATTCTGCATCAAAATAAAATGAACTGTGATGAATTGCTGATGCAGACTGCTACAGATATTGAAATCTGTGACAGTAGGACTATACCTGATAAAAAAGAAAGATTGTATTCACTTGCTGTTTGTGGAAAAACAAAACACTACCTTGGGCAGCAGTTAACTGTGGAAGAAGTACAACATCTTTCCTCAGAAGATATAGAAAAGTATCATGGACGGTATGAATCAGTGCTTGGTTCTAAGATGGTTAGAAGTATTGGACAGACTGTTATAGGTTTGTACACAAAGATTTTTGGACATTTTACACCTCTCGACTCGGAGGAAGACTTAACACATGATCTAACTCATGACCCTGTTGTTTCCAAGTCCCTCGAATCTCTTGCCTGTGGCCTGTATTATCGATTTGGTGCTTTATTAGTACCATTTGTTGCTGGATTAATTACTTTCAAACACATTAATTTTCAGAATAAAAAAGATGACGGATCAGTTGAAGCAGACAGTGGAGCAGACGAAAATACCAGAAGTGAACACAGTGACAAAGAAACCTGGTAGAGTAGAAGCAGGAAAAAAACTAGCCGAATGGAACAGACAAAAAAAGTTAAATCAAAAGGCAAAGCAGAACATTATGTCTGAAGTTGAGCAGACACCAAACATTCCTGAAGTGACTAAGGTCACACAAACTGATCAAGAATTAAAATCTTCATTTCTATCATACAGAAAAGTAGCTGTAGCAGCTGTTGTTGGAGGAGGTGGATACTTGCTTTACAAACTTTGGCAAGGCAAATATAAAGTGTCAGAAACACCAAAATCAGAAACACCAAAATCAGAAACACCAAAACCAACAAACAAAGCAGTACAAACAATAACAAAGCCCACAGTAGTACCTGCAGTGGATTCATTTCATATGGAATAATTTTAATATTTTAATTTTGATAACATAAAAATGAGTTCTGAAAAGACAATAGTTAATCTAGTTTATCACGCTGCAGTGATTGGAGGCTTGAGTGTAGGTTACACAATGCTGGGTAAAAGTCTCCTCAGAATGAAACCAGCCGACTTGGGAAAGTTAGACTTCGAAGACGGTGCTAAACTAATTGGTGTTGTGACAGCTTCCTTTGCAACAAAAGACTTCCTGGTGAAGCAAGGAATTATTCCAGAAAATATAAACATGTAAGACAATAAAATGGCTAGCTTGGTTATGATGGTGGGAGGTGCGATTGTAAATGCGCTTGCATTTTCTGGCAGCAACTATTTGTTTTCTAAACTGCAAAATGGTGAAGAGAGGGAAAGGCACAACAGAGCCATGGAACAACTGGCGAAAGCACAGGATGAATACGAGAAGAAACGAATTGCGCAGTTAGACTTTATGAATGATAAACTCAGGCAGCAAGGACATGCAAACAAAACCTTTGCCAATGTTGATGCAGCCATTCAAGAATACTATCTTGTAACTGGAAAGAAAATGAAGACAAGTGCTCCTCCAAAACTGGGTGACTTTTATCAGCCTTCAGAAGAGCAGAAGGTGGGCGAGATTGTTTTCATTGTTATTGGTATGGCTGTTGTTTACTTTATTGCGCGTGCTGTCAAATCTTAATATTCTGTCATTTAAAAAACCATGAGTGATGCTTTGTTATCTAAAATATATTATTCCCCAAAAGGATACTGGAAAGGAAGAACTGCTATTGACAAGCTCAGTGACGCAGCAGGTGTTTCTCAAGATATAGCAAAGAAATGGTTGTCAAAGCAGGCAGTTTGGCAGATCTATTTACCTGCACCAAGAAAAATTACACGACCACACTTTGTTAACATTAAACCGAATGACACTCATCAAATAGACCTGCTGTATTTACCGCATGACACAGTCAGAAGGAAGAAATATAAGTATGCACTGACTGTAGTTGATGTTGCAACAAGATACAAAGATGCTGAACCGTTGACAGAGAAAAGTGCTATAGCTACAGCTGTTGCCCTGCAAGAAATTTACAGACGTGGACCACTAAAGTATCCCAGAATGATTCAGTGCGATGATGGTAAGGAGTTTAAAGGAGCTGTCAACCAGCTTCTGTTAAAACATCATGTTACAGTGAAGAGAGGTATTCCAGGAAACCACAGGTCACAGGCTATTGTTGAGAGCTTTAACAAACAGTTGGCAGAAAAACTGTTTTCATATCAGTACCATCAGGAATTTTTGGACACAGAAAGTAAATTGCGTAACACTGAATGGGTCAAAAGATTACCATCAGTACTTAGAGCAATGAATCTGGAGGTATTTAAAGCTACAGGGTTAAGACCAGTTGATGCAATCAAACAGAAAACAATACCTGTTGCTCCAAAGTCAACAACACCAGTGGCATTACTACCTTTCAATCAGAAAGTCAGATATTTATATGCACCCGGTGAAGCTGAGGGTGACAGCAGGAAGCGTGCAACGGATCCAATCTGGAGTATTGACATTCATGAAATCAAGAGAGTAGTAGAGACAAATCCACCTATATATTACTTGAGAGAACCAGCACCGCAAAGAGCCTTTGTAAAAGAGGAATTACAATTAGTTCCACGTGGTACAAATGTTAAATGATTTTTTATTTCAGATTTTATAGTGTTAACAAAAATGGAAGCTCTGAGAAAGAATTCTAAGCAACTTCATTTTTTTAATTTATATTTTTATTTTGAGTTATAAAATCAAACTCACAGCGATGGAAGACTCTGTATTAGAATCTTTATCGACAGTATTTGACACCGTTGAATTACAAGTAACGGATCCTCAAAATGTGCAGTCCAGTGTGCAAGACGCCATTGAACAAATTCCAAACAATTTGTTGATTGAACCTCCAGTAAAAGCGCAGATAGTCAGTTTAATAAAATACAAAACAGTCAGTGATGAGGTGCTAGAAGTTCATGTTTCAACCAGACAACTAGCACTTAATTCTATGGCAGAATTGAATGGAAACTGGGCAGATGAAATGATGAAACGGTTTGAGCAAGCTGCAGAGGATGCAAAGATGAAAGGATCCGGATGGTCAGAAGGTGAAATTCTAAAAATAGAATTGAAGCTAAGTAAATTTGCCCCCATCAGAGGTAGAAGTTACATACCTTTACCTCCTGCTCTTGTCAAAAAACGTGCTGTGCTGAACATAAAGAATGATGATGACAAATGTTTTATGTGGTGTGTTCTGGCAAGACTGTACAGTGTAAAGAAAAATGCAGAAAGAGTGTCTAACTATCATGCATACAGAAATAAACTAAACTTTACTGGTATTGAATTTCCTGTCAGCATTACAAGCATTGACAAATTTGAACAGCAAAACAAACCCACCACCGTAAATGTTTACACGTGGGATGAGGAAGATGAACTGAAACCAGTCAGAATATCAAAGAACTCACCAACGATTGGTGATTGTGATACTAACCATGTTGACATGTTACTAATGACTGATGGTGTAAAATATCATTACACTTTGATTCGTACAATGAGTAGACTGATGGCGAGCACAAGCAATCACAATAGTAAACAAGACTTTTGTAGGCGATGTCTCTTGCGTATTCCATCAATTCATGCAGCACTTATACACAAGCAACATTGTAAGAGCGTTGATGATGCGGTTGTGAAGTTAACAACACCGCCGCCAGACAGCAAAGTGTATTTTAAGAATGTATGCAAACTACAGAAAAGTCCTTATGTTGTTTATGCTGACTTTGAATCTATCATTGTGCCATATGAAGGACCTTTACCAAAAGACCTACCTAAAACAGTAACTCTAAGTAATCATCAAGTCTGTTCATATGCATTTATTGTTGTTAGTTCAGATGGTAAACATTCTAAACCGCAATTGTACAGAGGACCTAATGCAGCAAAGAACTTCTTACAGCAAATGAACCAAGTGCGAAATGACTGCTCCAAACAACTGAATCTTTCAGACATTGTTATGAAACCGGAAGACCAAGAACAGTTTAACTCTACCACACAGTGTTGGATATGCGAACAAAGTCTAACACCAAACACAGACAATCCAATAGTAAGAGATCATGATCATGTAAGTGGGCAGTTCCGAGGAGCAGCACACAGCAAATGTAATCTACAATTAAAGTTTGATCCTAAGACTTGGAAGCTTCCAATCTTCTTCCATAACTTGCGCGGTTATGATTCACATCTGATCATGCAGGCAGTAACTGATGAATACAAAGCAAGATGCATTGCGCAGTCTTCAGAAAAGTACATGGCCTTTACTCTGAATAGTTTATACTTCTACGATTCTGCTCAACATCTGATGGGAACACTTGAGTCTTTATCTTCATCACTAACTGCTTTCCCAATCACATGTAAGTACTTTGACAGTGACTTAGTTAGAAAGGGAGTCTATCCATATGAATACATGGATTCGTGGGAGAGGTTTGATGAAGATGAGTTACCACCAAAGGATGCTTACTTCTCACGGCTGAAGGGTAAAGGTATAAGTGACGAAGACTATGAACACGCTAAGACTGCATGGAATAAATTAGGATGTAATACAATGGGTGATTATCATGATCAATATTTGTTGGCTGATGTTTGTTTACTTGCAGATATATTTGAGAATTACAGAAGAACATGTATGAAGCACTACAATCTAGATCCTTCACATTACATATCTGCACCAGGCATGAGCTGGGATGCATTTCTTAGATTTACAGGAGTAAAGATTGACTTGCTATCAGATCTTCCTACACTTCAGATGATTGAAAATGGACTACGTGGAGGAATCAGTATGGCTTCACACAATTACTGCAAAGCCAACAACAAATACTTGGACGACTTTGATCCTATGAAACCTTCTAATTACATCATGTATCTAGATGCAAACAATTTGTATGGTTGGGCAATGTGTCAGACGCTTCCACTTCGGAACTTTAAGATCTATTCAGGACCATTTTCACAATGTGTTGTGCTGACAATATTAAAAGCAGGCCCAGACAGTCGAAAGGGATGGATACTAGAAGTTGACTTAGACTATCCACTATCACTTCATGATCTACATAATGATTATCCTTTAGCGGCTGAGAGGTTAAAAGTAAACCCAAGAGAACCTCCAAAGCTGGTGCCCAATCTGTTTCACAAAAAGAAGTATGTGTGTCACTACAGACTGTTACAGTTTTACATTAGACATGGATTAATTTTGAAGGCTGTTCATCGTATAATTTTATTTGATCAAGAACAGTTTATGAAACCTTACATCATGAAAAACACAGAACTGAGAACCAAAGCCGCTGATGCATCAGAGAAAGACTTTTTTAAACTGATGAACAACAGTTGCTTTGGTAAGACAATGGAAAACCCACACAAGAGAAAGGATGTTAGACTTGTTACAAGAGAAAATGAGGCCATCAAGCTGACATCCAAACCACAGTATCAAGACTTTAAATACTTTCATGAACAGCTGTATGGTATCTTAATGAAAAAACTTGTAGTCAAGCTTGACAAACCAGTATTCATAGGCTTTACTGTGCTAGAGTTGTCAAAACTGTTGATGCTTGAGTTTTTGTATGATTATTTGAAACCAAGATATCCCAAATCGAGAGTACTTTACACAGACACAGATTCATTCTTACTTGACATTCCAGCGGATGACATTTACAAAGATCTAGAAGCTGAAAGTCCTGCAGTAAAAGGAAAAGATTCTTTTTATGACACTTGCGACTACCCTAAAGAATCACCATTGCACTCAAATGTTAACAAGAAGGTTATTGGAAAGATGAAAGATGAAATGAATGGGAAGATAATTAAGGAGTATGTTGGATTGCGTGCAAAGATGTACAGTGTTGCAAGTGAGAAAGGGGTGGTTAAAAAAGCAAAGGGTGTAAGCAAACAGGTTGTAAAGTCGAGCATATCGCATGATAACTACAAGGAAGCACTGTTTCAGAAGCGAGTGTTTCACCATGACAACCCTAAGATCAGTTCCGCGCTTCATCAGATCAACACAACTATTGTAAACAAGAAATCTTTAGATGCTAATGACACAAAGCGCGTTTATTCATCACCAGAATATTCTTATGCAATTGGGCACTGGAGAACAAACGCGACTCCAAATAGTCTGAGTGTGTAATAAGAATTTTTGTCAATCGGGAAAACCCGCTATGACGGGGAAGTGTTTGTGAAAGGGGAGAAGGCTTTGTTGAGTTTCAAAGCAGCCACCAAGTACACTTGTCAAAGCTTGATTCAATAAACAAGTTTTAATATTCATGAACCACGTGATACACCAGAACCAATCGTGGTGGAACAATATTACACAAGTCATTTGCATAAAGTGCACTCGGTGGCCTCCTGAAAAGGCAGCCTAAATATTGAAGCGAAGCGTTGAAACAGAGTGACCCAAGCCGCCGGTTTACCAGCAAGACCTACCGTTCACGCGTGAACGGTACTATTTTTAGAATCCTAGAATTCTTGAGAATTTCGGAGCTGGCTTGTTTCTGGTACACATACAGGCAAAATTGGTCATCACTGAGTTTGTGTAACACAGGAAGTTGTGAAATACGTCACCCTATGGGAGGGGGAGACGGCAAAATTGTTACCAAAAACATCATAGATTGTATTGTGCAGGGTCAACTGCAACAAACTCAAACCGAGCCATTCATACCTAACTGTATTTGAGCGACTTATATACCAACATTTTTATGTCTTATTTTGAGCACAGGTGTAGGAAAAATCATATAACAAAGTCTTATTTATTTTCTAATTTAACATTTTTTTTACAAATATGACCATGGTCTTTTAAACATACAGTGACATTAAACATTGTTATGTTAAAAAAAAGAAAAAAGAAAGAAAGCTTTTGCGCACAAATCAGAAATACAGGCCAAACCGTGAGTTTCTGTGGCAAAGCGCGACAGAGGAAATTGCACTGGTTTTATTTTTAGATCAGTGGGAAATTTTCAAGAACAGACGCTTGCATTTGGATGTGTCCAATGATAGTAGGTTTGGTTGTGATCAATCAGAATAATGTAGGCAGGGATGTCGTTAGGCGTCGGACATCGGACATATAACGATGAAAATCCCCAAATGTCCGATTCACATTGCCGCATGTCGGTCAGATGTCCTATCCGTTTTAGCCTGAGCGTGGTCATTGTCCGATATGTACTCCATTCCTTCGGACAGCGCGATATTCGTTAATTTTCATTTCAAGATACAAATCTTCTAAAAGACTGAACGCTCTCGTGTTCAGCTGACACTGAAGTTGTCAGTGCCGTATGATCTTTTCTTTTGTTGGGAATTCCCGAACCGTCTGGTGCAGCCACAGAGTCTGAGATGCAGCGCACTGATCTAAACTGACTAGTGCATGCTACAGGAGTACGGGAGACAACTCCAACTGACTAAATTTGTCGTCTGCTTTTGTTTTCGATACGAGACGATTATTTAGCTTGAACACCTGCAACGGCTTGTAATTTCCGTGGTTGTATAAGAGAAAGGGAGAATGTACGTTCTGGGTTACTGATTCCGACAGACCCGGGATTGGTTCAAAACAACCTTACTTTACTGTATTTTTTTTGTATGGATTTATGCAGTATTTTTCTGATTTTGTCGCATGTTTCATTTTAGTAAAAGTTTAGTCCAGAAGCCTATTTTGCGTTAATATTTAGGGTCTGTCGGAATCGGTGAGCCAGAACGTACATTCTCCCTTTCTCTTAAGGTCTTAAAGGGGGGGGGGGGGTTCCACTGTACAGATAAAAGGAGACGTTAAAACAAAGGGTAGATAACTGTCTGGAGGCAGAACATCTCTTCAACTTGTAAATATCAGTTTTAAAACAAAGGGTAGATAACTGTCTGGAGGCAGAACATCTCTTCAACTTGTAAATATCAGTTTTAAAACAAAGGGTAGATAACCGTCTGGAGGCAGAA
>NW_027127974.1:20000-77500 GCF_037325665.1 Littorina saxatilis
TTGACATCAAGCGGAACTAACATAATGCTGACACTGTTAACACCAAAACGCATGAACCAATCATCGAAGGGCACTGACGTCATTTTACAACAAGGATTTTCCTTCCCAAAATTCCCTCGGGTTGGAGAATTTGAAGGTTTCTTTAATTGCGATGAAGCCTTATGCTCGTTTTGGGAGTTTTTTCTCATAGAAAGGAAGAAGCCGGTTGAAAACGGGTGCCGACAGAGACAATGAGGAGCGAAGAGTACTTGTAAGATTATGCACTTGTGATTAAATAGATGTGAGCTGGTAATCATCGTTCCTGAAATACCAGAGCAGTACAAATGTCTAAAACTGACCAATTATCTTGTTTAAAGTCAATTTTCTTGCTGGTTTTATGTTCTCACTATTATATTACACGATGTTTGACTGTGATAAAGTAATACATATTTCAATTTATTGATTAAGTGTGCGCCGCTCATTACCTTGATTTATGTGTGATGCCTGATTTTGTACGCATGTTCTGGTATAGTTATTCAATGGGTTTTACCTGTCAGTGAGTCTAAATATTTTTGTATTTAATTTATCGATGATGCTTTGGCAGCTGAGACTGTGTTATGCTATGTGTAGTCGCCATACCAGAGTGGAGCATGAGAATAATGGTTTAAAGAACATGGCGTGCAGTCTCTGTCGATAACTGAATCTGTTTGCTTAGTTTAGCATTACCTTTGTTATCATACCAAATAAAATGTTAGTTTGGCAGACTGCGTTCAGTTCAAACCCATGATAGGATCGACAATTCAAAGAATAGCCATGAAAAGTAGTTTTGTTTTTCTTTTGCAAAGGACTTATACGATTGTTAACAAGTCTGTTTAATTGCTATTTCTCATAAACGTATATATTTCTCGACGAAGTTGTTTTTTTCCATTAAGTATCGCAGTCCTACACTTGGCTCGTCAATTTTTTTAATTGTTTGTTATCGTTTTGTCTGAATTAAGCTAGCTCACATGGTGTTGAGGATAGCAGAGAAATTTTGGACGTCATTACTTGTACTGAAAAACTCTCGCCAAGTTTTAGCTAAGGTTGCAGGCAAAGAGTCTGTCTTTTGGCTGTAATGAGAACTTATTCACCGTGAGTTTAAACTTGAAAGCAAGGGTCCCTGTGACGCGCATGTAACCTGTCAAAATCTCAGCATTGCATGCAATCGATCTGGTGGCAAAATAGGCGCCAACCATTTTGGTTTCCTGACTTGCAGTATATTAATAAACGCCATCTACATTGATATCTGCATACAATTTCAAATCGTTTCTTAATGATTGGGTGAAAATACTGTCAAACATTTGGAGGCAAAATGAAAATAGTTACTTCTTTTTGGACTACCCTGTACGGAACATATTTATGCCAGGTGCCCTCCTGGAAGAAACTGGGCTTTGTGAAGGACATGTACATCTATTCACTGCAAGTGATTATAAGGTCCAGTAAGGGAGAAGGGCTTGGATTTGAGGAGGTGCAGAACACAGAAAGGAGTACAATTTTGTGTCCTTATTTTAGGTGTTTGTGTGTGTGTGTGTGTGTGTGTGTGTGTGTGTGTGTGTGTGTGTGCGTGTGTGTGTGTGTGTGTGTCTGTGTGTGTGTCTGTGTGTGTGTGTGTGTGTAAGTTTGAAGTGTTATTTCTTGTAATAATGTAAGCTTGGTTTTCTTGTTGTTGTTTTTTATTTTTAATCAAAATATGATGTGCTTTATAACAATATATTAAGTCTCAATTTATTATAACTGTAGTGTAGACAGTTAAAACTAAAGTAAGTGCGTAAAGAAACGATCTGCCCTAAGTTGCGCTTCTAGGTGAAATTTATACATTTGTGCACATATATTGTAGGTTCATTACGCAGTTATATTTTAATCTTTCTTAATTGCATAAATAGGTTAATACCATTGTGTAAAGATGTTTTTACAAGTAACTGTTCTTAAACTGTTTTGGAATCTTATGCAAGTACCTTCAATGATTAGACATCTAATCCAAAACGTTTTTTTATCCCAGCCTCAAATTATACCTGTGTCAGCTCATTCAGACTTTCTATTCAATAAAAGGGATTTTACTCTAATATCTGGCCCACGTTTTGGATTGAATATTTCGACAGCCATTCGAGAGCACCCCAAAATTGACCTGACATAATTATGTATAGATTTCAAATTAAAAACGGACCACTAAGTCAGGACTGGGTGGCCGAGTGGTAACGCACTTGCGCTCGGAAGCGAGAGGTTGCGAGTTCGACCCTGGGTCAGGGCGTTAGCAATTTTCTCCCCCCTTTCCTTACCTAGGTGGTGGGTTCAAGTGCTAGTCTTTCGGATGAGACGAAAAACCGAGGTCCCTTCGTGTACACTACATTGGGGTGTGCACGTTAAAGATCCCACGATTGACAAAAGGGTCTTTCCTGGCAAAATTGTATAGGTATAGGTAAAAATGTCCATCAAAATACCCGTGTGACTTGGAATAATAGGCCGTGAAAAGTAGGATATGCGCCGAAATGGCTGCGATCTGCTGGCCGATGTGAATGCGTGATGTATTGTGTAAAAAAAATTCCATCTCACACGGCATAAATAAATCCCTGCGCCTTGAATATGTGCGCGATATAAATTGCATAAAAAAAAATTAAAAAAAATAAATCCCTGCGCTTAGAACTGTACCCACGGAATACGCGCGATATAAGCCTCATATTGATTGATTGATTGATTACCTTTTTAATATTTGGAGAGAATAATCCAATAGGTTGTTGATCCAGAACATTTTTTTATTCTTCGGCCTCGACATGGCTTTGCATGCACGCAAACAAATAAATGCTACAGTAATATCAACATTTTATTTTAATGAATTTTGCTGGCATCCCTAATCTTGATATGACTAAATATTGATTGATGATTGTTGACTTGCACGAAGTTTGTAGTCATGCGTGTTCGTAGCGACTTTGTGAGATATAAATCGTCGTTACTTGCAAACAGCTTACAAGTTTCAAACTTGGGAACCCATACGATTTTGCCGTATACTGTCCGCTTGCTTGTATCGAATATGATCAGTACGGTCGTGGAAAAAAAATACGGCAAGAAAAAATCTTTGATAACTTTTCTTCACACGCGCATATCGAAGCCGATCTGGTTTTTGTCAGTAAACATTGAAAGAAGCATTTGTTTAAAATGTATTGGTAAACTTTATCAATGGTGCGACGGACACCTGTGAAGCATGTTTAAATTAAGGATGTTCAAATGCCGTGTGGTGTAGGCTACGTTCATTTTTCTGAAAATACATCAAGTTTGTTTGAGAATACTCCCAGTGCAAAACAAGGTCGGAAATTTAATTTCTTTCTTTTTTTCTTGTCTTTACATGACTAACGAATTGACACCAATGATTATATTCAACTGAATTGCTGGACGTACTTGTGAAAATCTTTGTTTTCTATGGGCAAGTGGATTCATGAATGTTTGGGCGTTTATATAGAGAGGGATTCACTGAATATTATAAGGACATATACTTCGCATAAAGATGTGTATTAGCAACACAAAATCCTTAAAAATAGTATTATCACGTATAGGTAAAGAATACAATTCGTTAACATTCCATCCAAGATTGTAATGTATTCCTTCTTTTTGTCATGCATTTGAGTGTATTTTGGATTTGATCTTATATATCTACTGTAGTAGAATAAAAATTGAAATGTTTTGACAATGTTCCAGTGTGTTTTGATTCCTATAGCAAAATAATTTTGTGTGTGTGTGTGTATGTGTTTGTGTGTGTGTGCGTGAGTGCGTGTGTGTGTGTGGTTGTGTGGTTGTATTCGTGTGTGTGTGTGTGTGTGTGTGTGTTTGAGTGTGAATGTAAATGTGTGAATGTGTGTGTGTGTGTCCTTTCTCTCTCCGTCTGTCTGTTTCTCTCCGTCTCTCTGTCCCTCTTTCTGTTTATCTTTTCAGGCTGGCTGTCTCTCTCTCACTCTCCTTATCTTCGTCAATCTCTCAAACACACACACACACACCCACACACACACACACACACAAACACACCGTGTTTCACAACACACATACACTCACACACACACACGCACACGCACACAAACACACACACACACACACACACACACACACACACAAACACACCGTGTTTCACAACACACACACACACACACACACACACACACACACACACACTGACACAGGCCAAGCAATGTTACCTGTAGATATGCAAAGTCATGCGTTTTATTGGCGGGGATGTAGCTCAGTCGGTAGCGCGCTGGATTTGTATCCAGTTGGCCGCTGTCAGCGTGAGTTCGTCCCCACGTTCGGCAAGAGATTTATTTCTCAGAGTCAACTTTGTGTGCAGACTCTCCTCGGTGTCCGAACACCCCCGTGTGTACACGCAAGCACAAGACCAAGTGCGCACGAAAAAGATCCTGTAATCCATGTCAGAGTTCGGTGGGTTATAGAAACACGAAAATACCCAGCATGCTTCCTCCGAAAGCGGCGTATGGCTGCCTAAATGGCGGGGTAAAAACGGTCATACACGTAAAAGCCGTGGGAGTTTCAGCCCATGAACGAACAAACAATGCGTTTTATTAACACAAGTGAAAAATCCTATAACGAGTTCAAAAACGTTTTCCGGATCATTGCATAGCATCTGGAGAAATACCTGCACCAATCCAAGTAGGCCTAATGATGTTGGCAAAATATCGTAAAAGTTTCAAAGCAATCCACCTAGTCATTTCTGAAATACAGCGCGGTTTTTTACGATACCCCTCAAAACTCCCGTTTAGGACCGCTCATGCGATATACACCTGCATCAGTAGGAATAGCATAGCACACGAAATACCCAAACTATCCAAGTTCAGTACTAGCGGGATGCGCCACGAACTTGCGAAGAGTGTACAGCCACACCCATTTATTTATATCTCCACTGCAGCGAGCAATGGAACAAGCTGTACACATACAAGCAATGCGCATCGCATCATATCCTCTGACAACTTACATTCCATGCACCATGGCATGTTGTGATGGACTGCATTCAGCCTTGACCCGGACACAAGTACAGCCAACTGCATGCAATGTTTCCTTGCAGTGCAGGAAGCGCCGTATGTAACAGTAAGGCTCGTCTTGTTTTCACTAGATAATTTGCACGAGTAAACACACAGTCTAGATTCCTACGATTGCCGTTTCAATTGTTGAAAATTAAAAAGCAGGAAAGTGATTGGGGGTGGTAGTTTTTTGTGGTTTTTTTTTTAAACAGGATCAGCTTAGTTTCTATTTTACCAGTTTGTAGGTCCAGATTTGAATCAAATGAATTCAAGACGTGGGAGTGTTTTTATTTCAAAGAATAGCAGGAACTTGAAGGATGATAGTAGTTTGCTTTGAAGAATGCTCCGTCTGACAAGAGGTGTTTTTTTATTATTTTTTTTATTATTCTTTTTTGGTGAAGTTTTTTTTTTTTTTTTTTTTTTTTACATACATATAATTCTGTACATTACAGGACAACACTTAACCAAAAGGACAGTTCCATATAACCGAAAAACACTTGAACAATTACAACATACATGGGGTGGGAGGATGGGTGGGGGGGGGGGGAATGTTCAGAGCTTGGTGGTCGCAGTATCAAAAGGTTTTGAAAAAGAAAAAAAACCTCTAAGGGTTACATCAAAACATGCATATACAGGCGCCAATCCTTGTAAAATTTATCTACTGTATTATTTACAACTGCGTTATACTTTTCACAAATAAATCTTTGCTTAAAATTTCTACTAAACGTCTGAAAATGAGGGGTCTTTTTGTTCATTTTGGAAATATATACATGGTGTTTGGCACAGATTACTAACACATCAAAAGCTTTATCGGTGACAACATTGTTCGCAACTCCAAGAAGAACCAGTTCTTTAGACAGACAGTTTTAAATTGTCACAATGGGTGCAGTTCGCCTTTAGCCAATTTACAAATTCTATCCAAAAAGTCTGCACTTTATCACACTCCCAAAACATATGTAAAAGGGTTTCTTCATTTCTACCGCAAAATGTACACAATGACGTATCCACAATTTTTCGCAAAAATAGAAACCGTTCTGTGGGCAAAATTCTGTACAATAGTCGGTACTGGAACCATCTCAGACAAGTGTCTTTTGTTGTTTTAAAAACATGTTGAAAAAAAGCCTTCTTATCTAACAAACAGTCTAAGGATTCAGACCATTTTTCGATACATTTTGGGACCGTAACATGTTCAATCAGCTTTTTGTAAATAAGTTGTGTCTTACCTTTACAAATACATTTCCACACATTGGGCTCTGTCATAATAAAATGTTTATCAAGAGGGTTTTTTAAATAATGCTTTACCAAGCCTCATATTACAAAGCAAAGTCAATCCGGTTTTCGCTGAAATGCATTTGTTTATTTGAATCGTACCGGATCTCCGGCTTGAGAGAAAGGTTACACAATGGAAGGGTAGTAGAGGTGGTTTTCTTTGAAGAAGGTTCCGTCCGATAGCAGTTTTGTTCCAAATAATGGTCCAACAAGCCCCGTTTGACAAAGGACAATTGGTCCTAAATTAACTAAACTGCATTCATGGAAACTTTGGAGCTTTTGTTCAAGGAAAAACAGGAAAGTGATGGGTGGTGGTGGTTATGATTTCTTTTGAAGAAGGTTCCGAATGAGAGAATTATGATGTGCGGTGTACACATCAATGTACCCGTGAAAAAGCCCGGTTTGTTCGGATTTACCTCTAATTTAATCAGTTGGGTTTTTCTAATCGGGTGATGTCCGTCCAGGCAGGAAGGCAGTGGGAATGATGAAAGGGTGGCGGTGGTGTTTCTCTTTGAAAAGAATTCCGTCCGGCACATTGATAGAATGACAACATGACACTGGACTTTACCAGACCATGCATTAGTGATCCCACACCCCGCACGCACCAAAACAGTTCAGTATGTTGACCTTTTCTTCAACCTTCGAATATCATGTTCAACTTTCCGTGATTCGATCGATGTGCCAACTCATGGACATTCATGTTTGTCGGTACTGACAATTCTTACCTGTTAATCCAAGTGGATGTTATGCTATTAGGCGAATTATGTTTCTTGTTGGCTCACGTAAGTGTAGCCTATGCGATGCTAACTTTTGTCTGTCTGTGCGTGCGTGCGTGTGTGATAGAAACTTTAACATTTGACTGAACACCGAAATACTAATTTTACCGGGTTATTATCCAAGCAACAGCTTCAAAGTATTGAAGCAATGATCAACATTTCGTCGGCACGTATGTAGATAAAGTGTGTATCCAAAGAAATCGGGTGGAGGTGGGTTTGGGGGGGAGGGGGGGTAAAAACAGGTGACTGGTTTGTGTTGTGTGTGGTATGTAGACCAGGTCAGGGGTCAAGGTTAGGTCAGATCGCGTGAAGCATTGTGGTATAGATTCACTTCTCAGTTCTAACCGAGCTGCATTCGCCGATTCGGGGAAGACGATTTCACATTGTTCGGTTTCGTAGCGGCTCCAGAAAAAATAGATAAAGAAGAAACCAAAGGAGATTTCCTACAGGTTGATCTGCACATCGTGTTTTCAGTGTCTGCGCGAGGAAGCGCTGTCGAAACGGCAGTCTCGATCTCAGTGGCAGTCGTGTCCCTGTAAGTAGGCTATAGACAGACAGATCTAGATCTAGCGTCTCCCACTCTTGCACTGTGTCTATGCTTACTGTGTGTGTGTATGTGTGACGGAGTGATTGAGTCTGTGTTACTGTTTGTCGATTTCTTACGGGAGCCTTGAAGGCCTCGCCTCTTGTTTTTCTTGTTCTTGTTCTTTCAATGTGTATAAATAGAATGACACCTTGGGAATATCGCAATACAAATGCGAAATTCAATTTCACGACACAGTTTGAATTCAAAAGCGTTTGAAGAGCATGTGAGAGAGAGGCGGTTGAAGTGAAAAACAAAAAAACACAAAATGCTCCCAGACAAACAAACAAGTCGCGTAAGGCGAACATACAACATTTAGTCAAGTAGCTGTCAAACTCACAGAATGAAACTGAACGCAATGAATTTTTTCAGCAAGAATGTAGCATCGTCAGTCCACCGCTCATGGCAAAGGCAGTGAAATTCACAAGAAGAGCGGGGTAGTCGTTGCGCTCAGAAGGATAGCACGCTTTTCTGTACCTCTCTTCGTTTTAACTTTCTGAGCGTGTTTTTAATCCAAACATATATCTATATGTTTTTGGAATCAGGAACCGACAAGGAATAAGATGAAAGTGCTTTTAACTTGATTTCGAACATTTCATTTTGATCATGATTTTTATATTTTTTAATTTTCAGAGCTTGTTTTTAATCCAATTATAACATATTTATGTTTTTGGAATCAGAAAATGATGAAAAATAAAATGAACGTAAATTTGGATCGTTTTAGAAAAAAATATTTTTTTTTACAATTTTCAGATTTTTAATGACCAAAGTCATTAATTAATGTTTAAGCCACCAAGCGGAAATACAATACCTAAGTCCGGCCTTCGTCGAAAAATGCTTGGCCAAAATTTCAATCAATTTGATTGAAAAATGAGGGCGTGACAGTGCCGCCTCAACTTTTACAAAAAGCCGGATATGACGTCATCAAAGGTATTTATCAACAAAAGGAAAAAAAAATTTCGGGGATATCATTCCCAGAAACTCTCATGTCAAATGTCATTAGATCGGTCCAGTAGTTTGGTCTGAATCGCTCTACACGCAAGCACACACGCACGCACGCACACACATACACCACGACCCTCGTTTCGATTCCCCCTCTATGTTAAAACATTTAGTCAAAACTTGACTAAATGTAAAAATGTAAATAAAAAGTGATGAGTTCGCAAATGTGCTGACTTTGGAGAGAGACAGAGAGACAGAGAGAGAGAGAGAGAGAGAGAGAGAGAGAGAGAGAGAGAGAGAGAGAGAGAGAGAGAGAGAGAGAGAAAGAGAGAGAGAAAGAGAGAAAGAGAGAGAGAGAGAGAGAGAGTGAGAGAGAGAGAGAGAGAGAGAGAGAGAGAGAGAGTCAACAATACCTACACTAAACAAATAATAATACAAATAACAACAAGTCACGTAAGGCGAAAATACAACATTTAGTCAAGCAACTGTCGAACTCACAAAATGAAACTGAACGCAATGCACTTTTTCAGCAAGACCGTATACTGGTAGCATCGTCAGTCCACCGCTCATGCTCATGGCAAAGGCAGTGAAATTGACAAGAAAATCGGTTTAGTAGTTGCGCTGAGAAGGATAGCACGCTTTTCTATACCTCTCTTAGTTTTAACTTTCTGAGGGTGTTTTTAATCCAAATATATCATATCTATATGTTTTTGGAATCAGGAACCGACCAGAAATAAGATGAAAGTGTTTTTAAATTAATTTCGAAAATTTAATTTTGATAATAATGTTTATAGTTTTAATTTTCAGAGCTTGTCTTTAATCCAAATATAACATATTTATATGTTTTTGGAATCAGAAAATGATGGAGAATAAGATAAACGTAAATTTGGATCGTTTTATAAAAAAATTTTTTTTTACAATTTTCAGATCTTTAATGACCAAAGTCATTAATTAATTTTTAAGCCACCACGCTGAAATGCAATACCGAAGTCCGGGCTTCGTCGAAGACTACTTGACCAAAATTTCAACCAATTTGGTTGAAAAATGAGAGCGTGACAGCGCCGCCTCAACTTTCACGAAAAGCCGGATATGACGTCATCAAAGACATTTATCGAAAAAAAGAAAAAACGTTCGGGGATATCAATATCGGGGAACTCATGTAAAATTTCATAAAGATCGGTCCAGTAGTCTGAATCGCTCTACACGCACGCACGCACGCACACACACACACACACACACACACACACACACACACACACACACGTACACACACACACACATACACCACGACCCTCGTTTCGATTCCCCCTCTATGTTAAAACATTTAGTCAAAACTTGATTAAATGTAAAAAGTAAAAAATGTAAATAACACACACACACACACACACACACACACACACGCGGAGCCACCGCGCACTAAGAAAGAAGTCAGGTCTTTCATGGGCCTTGCCGGCTTCTACAGACGCTTCATCCCGCACTTCGCCGAAATTGCACTACCACTGACCAACCTTACCAAGAAACTACAACCGACCGTTGTAGTGTGGACTGAGGAATGCAGCTCCGCATTCAACACCTTGAAGAGGCGACTCACCAGTCAGCCTATACTCCGGCTACCAGACCTGAACAAGGACTTCGTGCTGAGGACAGACGCTTCAGGGAAAGGACTTGGGGCAGTGTTGCTTCAGGAGACAGAGGGGTTTTTGCACCCTGTTTGCTTCGCCAGCCGTAAGCTGACCTCGGCCGAGGCAGCATATGCAACGGTTGAACGCGAGTGTCTCACCATTGTCTGGGGCATCCAGAAGTTCGAAGCATACCTGTACGGACGACCTTTCTGTCTGGAAACGGACCATCAACCTCTGCAATATCTTCAGGTTGCAAGGTTGGCAAACGCAAGACTTATGCGCTGGGCGTTGATTCTCCAACCGTACCAATTCACGGTACGCGTCATTCCGGGCACCAACAATGTTGGAGCCGATTTTCTCTCTCGGGCTGTAGAGGAGAACATGACTGGGAGCGAAACCGAGGTTTCGTCTTGAAGAGGGGAGGTGTGTCACGTTCTAGTGACATAGACCAAGAAAGTGTCACTCAGTGGGGTGCCTTCTCTTGGTCAATTGCGACAGAAAGCGCCTGTGCGTGAGTCGGGGCTATACAGCAGAGTTTTGCTGACAGCGCGACCACGGATGGTTTGTGCCGCACGGTTTTTTCGGGGATAATTTTGCTTGGCGAGGCAGAATTGTCGATAGCTGAACTTGATATGTGACAAGGTCAGTCACGTGTTATTGTCAAGGTTGTCTGTCTGAGACACGGTAACTTGGCACTCGACACTCAGCGGCAGAAGAAGAAGGATCGAATACACAGTTTCTAGAGTATGATGGATTTCACCGAATAGAATATTCGGCACTCTAGGGGAACTTCCACGAGTTATCACCTTCTCACTGCCACATGTTTTGCTGAGGACGAGTCGTCAAATCTTTCCTTCGCCGTGCGACGGTCTTCGCATAAGTATTCGGCAAGGGTTTATTGGATGTTGTTGTCACTGTTGACGAACAGAGGCCATTCCAGGGAGGAAGCGGGTTTTGCTTCCATGAGAGTGCTACATTCATAGGCTGTTTGAGGTAATAAATCATTATTTAACGCTGTTGACGAGTCTGTGTTTGTGGAATGAAATACTCTCTGTTGTTCTCTCCAGGTTAGCGCATAATTTGCTCTCTGTGACGCTAAAATACTAATCTGTATATGGTTTTTGCAGATAGGGAGAGAAAGACGAAAAGACGGCTGTTTTGTTGTTGTGAAAAGTCCATTAATTTTGTGCAGGCCCACGTGCTCGATGAGATATGTAAAGATGACATGTTTAAAGGTGGAGGGTGAGGGGTAGCTGACATGTTTAGTGCACCGATGCTTTCTGTTTGCAGCCTTCGTTTTCCTAATTTCTGTTTTGCTGCCTTCTGCGGGACCACGCTAACCAGCACACCGGCTAACCAGCGAACCGGCTAACCAGCGAACCGGCTAACCAGCTAACCAGCGACTGGGTGCGGCGCCTGATGCCTCCACAGTTCCCTGCTTCGTCACCACGCTAACCAGCACTTCAATTCGACGGAGCAGTTGTGGAGGCTAAAAGACTAATTACAGGACGTCCACCCAGTGGCGAAAGAAAGCTAAGTGCACCATGTCTTATGCACCCCGTTGACCACCGTTGTCTTTTATGTTATCTGTGATTATACTCGAGTAGCGACGACGTGGGGTGTATGACACCTGCATGAACTAGCACTTTTGGAGCAGAACAGTCGTATTTTCTTATCTTTACACGGGATCAGCGTGTTACTATAATTTTCTATTTTCTAACTGGCATTTTGTCAGTGACCATTGGTTTTTACGTTTTGTGAACGTAAAAGTACATATTTTGAGTGAAGTCTCGAGGGAGGTGGCGAGTTTTTTACATAAACAGGCGTCTGAAACTTATACTTTTGTTGTCTCTATTTAATTGTATGACTGCGAGAGTGGATCGTGGTGTGGTTAGTTGGTTAGTAGTAACTAACCGTTTCATAATCACCTTAAGTGATATATTGAAACGTGACACATGGGGGCCAAGCCGGGATTTACTCAGTTAATTTCCAACTGATAAAGACCCACCAATTAAGGATAACTAAGAGCAGATAATCTCGTCAGTGCTCGACTTATTTTCTGCTTGGTGCTACCCTTTTTTGTATAGTTTTGATCATATACCACACCTTAAGCGATTCACATCTTGCAGGAAATGTAAATTGTAATTTGTGAGCTATTGTATGCGCTAACTGTGATTACTTCCCTTTCCTTTGTTTGTGAATCTTTGTTGTTGTACGTTCAGAGTTTTCCGTTGCAGAGAGCTGAGCGGGGTTAGCGGATTTGTTATTCGTTTTACTCATTGTTCTCTACATTGTTGTTTCGCATTCTGTAACAGGTTACATTTCTACCGTCTTGTTTGACTTGGATTTTTCTCCATATTTTGACTTTGTTGGAATTGGGGGGGGAGGGTCCGAGGACGTCTGTCCTAACCAAGGCTGTGGGAAACACTCTGTTTCACCGCAAAAAGCAGCCGATAAAGTAGGCCACGGCTGTGGGAAACACTTTGTTTTACCGCAAAAAGCAGCCATAAAGTAGGCTACGCGTTTTGTTCTACACCGTTTGGATTTTTCTTCTGCATTTTCTGGTTGCTGGATTTTTGTATCCATTGTTTCATCACCGCGTGTTCTAGCTATAGCTGCGTTAGACTGATCTTTGTGATAAAGCTTTCCAAACTAACCATGGCTACGGGGGGATCTCCTACGAGGAGAATAACTTTCGAGACTCCTGGCAGCGAGCAACCGACTGAGCGAGACGCACGCGTTAGAGCCCGAAGCGTTCTAAAACGCTTAGAAGTAGAACGGAAGGAAGAATTTGAGCGACTGACAAGAAAAGAAGAACGTGACCGACAGGACAAGAAGGACGAACTTGACAGACAAGAAAGGGAACGACAGGCTGAACGACAGGCCGAACGTGACCGACAGGACAAGAAAGAGAAAGATGAACGAGACAGACAGGAAAGGAAAGACGAACGTGACAGACAGGACAAGAAAGACGAACTTGACAGACAAGAAAGGGAACGACAGGCAGAACGAGACAGACAGGAAAAGAGAGACGAACGTGACAGACTAGACCGGAAAGAGCAGGCGGATCGCGATCACCAGCTAGAACTAGCTAGGCTACAGGCCGAGAAGGGGACGCTTACTCAGGCTGGCGCGCCGACGTTTGTTGCTGACCGTACGAGACTGCCGACGTTCGACGATGACAAAGACGAGCTCGACGACTTTTTACGCCGGTTTGAGCGTATTGCATCTGACCAGAAGTGGGAAGAGGCCACGTGGGCGAGCCGCCTCAGCACTTGTTTAAAGGGACGCGCATTGCAGCTCTACAACGCTTTGGATGACGACGAGGCGAGGGACTATCAGGCACTAAAGAAGGCGTTACTCCAGCGCTTCAACCTGACTGCTGAAGCCTACCGACGACGTCTGCAAGAGACTGAGCGGCGAGCTGAGTCATCAGTTTGTGGCACGTCTGAATCTTTACCTGCGGCGCTGGGTGGAGATGGCCGAGAAGAACTGGACCGTCGACGACCTTGCCGACCTCATTGTCATGGAACAACTGATGTCCAGCCTGCGACCTGAGGTGGTGACCTTCGTGCAGGAGCACCAGCCTAAGACTACTCAGGAGGCAGCCGACTGGATCAGAGTACATGAGGACGCCCAGGCGATCTCCGGCAAATCTTCAGGCTCACGGCCGGGAAAATCAGGAAATTCAGGTTCTTCAGGACCCAAGGACGGGAAGGACGATCAGGGACACAAGGGATCAAGTTCCAGAACTGACATCCAGTGTTTCTACTGTAACAAGCGGGGCCACGTGAAGAAAGACTGCCATAAGCGACAGGCTGACCAGAAGGGCGTACATTTTGTTGGCAGTGAGGAGTTCAGGGACGTCACGAGCTCATGCACAATTCCACAACTCTGCGTTCCGTGCTCCAGGAAACACTTCCAGCCCCACTGCAACGTCTACGTCAACGGAGTGAAGGGCGAAGGTCTGCGGGACACCGGGGCAGACATGATAGTGGTACGGGCGAGTCTAGTTCCAGCTATGGCCTACACAGGAGACAGCATCAGGGTGAGAATGGCCGAGGCATCTCACGCTTACGACCTGAACACAGCGGTGATCAAGGTCGTAACACCGTTGTTCACGGGGACCATTGTGGCCGTCGTCATGGACGATCCTCCATGCGACCTGCTCATTGGGAACCGTGTCCAGTTTGTGGACGGCGTCACCAGGGAGGTTCCCGTTTATCGGTCTCCCGACGTCATTTTAGTGCTCACGCGGGCACAGGCGGAGCGAGAGAACAAACCTCTCAAACCCCTACCTGCTGCACGAGCTGCCCTGGGGAACGTGACCCCCGCGCTTCTCGCGAAGGCTCAGGATTCGGACCCGACATTAGCGACTCCTCGGGAGCACGCGAAGTCGGGGAAGGTGAAGCTGAGCGGGAAGCATGGGAAGTCAAGGTTCCTCAGGGAGAAGAAGTTGCTCTACCGTGAGTTTAGCAACAAAGAAGGAGCTTTCAAACAGGTTGTCGTGCCTCGCGAGTTTTGCGAGGGAGTCATGGCAACGGCACACGACTCGATTCTGGGAGGTCATCTTGGCACCAAGAAGACCACGGACCGTGTGTGGCGCCACTTCTATTGGCCAGGCATCTGTACGGATGGCCGACGTTTCTGTGCGTCATGCGACAAGTGCCAGAAGGTGGTTGCCAAAGGAAGGGTGAGGAAGGTCCCCTTAGAGAAGATGCCGCTCATCGACGAACCCTTTCGTCGGGTGGCAGTTGACATCATCGGGCCCATCTTGCCTGCGTCTGAGGACGGAAACAGATACATTTTGACCATGGTGGACTACGCCACTCGATACCCAGAGGCGATCCCTCTGAAATCGATCGAAGCTACGCGAGTAGCTGAGGCACTGGTTACCATGTGGTCCCGGCTGGGAATTCCATCAGAAGTACTCACCGACAGAGGCACGCAGTTCACGGGAGGAGTGATGGCGGAGGCAGCACGACTGCTATCACTGGAGCAGCACTTCACCACTCCTTACCACGCTCAGTGCAACGGACTGGTGGAAAGGTTCAATGGTACCTTGAAAACCATGCTGAGGAAACTAGCTTAGGAGAAACCACGCACGTGGGACAGGTACATCCCAGCACTGCTTTTTGCATACCGCGAGGTTCCTCAGGAGAGCTTGGGTTTTTCCCCATTCGAGCTGTTGTACGGCAGACAGGTACGCGGTCCCATGGCTATCCTGCGTCAGGCTTGGACGGACGAAGAAGCCGACGAGGAGGTGCAGACGACAGCGACCTACATCGTGGAACTCAGGAAGAGGATTGAAGAGACCTGCAAACTGGCTCAAGAGAACCTGGGAAGAGCAGCACAGCGTTACGCGCGAGGATTCGACCGCAAGGCACGGCCGCGCAGCTTCAAGATTGGAGAACGGGTGTTGCTGACCTGTCAACCACAACAAGCTACAATTGCAGTGGCAAGGACCTTTTGAGGTGACAGCGAAGGTGGGCCAGAACGACTACAGGATCGTCATGAACGGGAAAGCACGCCTGTACCACGCCAACCTGCTGCGCGCCTACATAGAGAGGACTGCCTACGGGGGAAAGGACAAAGTGACAGAGACAGTGGCCGTCGTGATGGACGAGACAACGGAGGAACAGGGAAGAGGACGTGTACCAGTTTGTCCGCTGGAGGCTAGTGAGGATCACACGGACGTGCACATCTCACCTGATCTTGGGGACGACCAGCAGGCGGACCTGCAAGAGATCCTGAAGGATGCAGCACGTGTCCTTACAGACATACCACTTCAGACGCATCTAGAGGAGTTTACCTTCGACTTGCTGGAGAAACAGCCAGTGAGGACGAAGCAGTATCCCATGCCTCATGCCCAGAAGGAGGTGGTCAGGAAGGAAATCGCCGACATGACGAAGTTGGGCGTCATCGAGCCAGCGAACTCTCCCTACAGTTCACCGATTGTACTCGTGAAGAAGAAGGATGGACGCGTCAGGTTCTGCGTCGACTACCGGAAGCTGAACAAGATTACGGCGTTTGACGCGGAACCCATGCCTGATGTGGACTACCTCTTCAGTCACTTGGCCAAGGCCAAGTACTTTTCCAAACTGGACCTCACCAAGGGATACTGGCAAATTCCGGTTGCTGAGGAAGATCGCCCAAAGACTGCATTCACCACTCCATTCGGCCAGTTCCAGTGGACAGTCATGCCTTTTGGACTACAGAATGCAGGTGCCGTCTTCACTCGCATGATGAGGAAACTTTTGGAACCGTTGAAGCGCGAGGACATCAGCAGTTTCATCGACGATGTGCTGATCGCGACTGAGACATGGACTGAACATCTCGACGCCCTGCGCGACGTGTTCGGAAGGTTGAAGGACGGAAATCTGGGAGCTAAACCGTCCAAGTGCTACTTGGGATTTCGGGAATTGTCTTTCCTGGGTCATGTTGTCGGCGAGGGACTGCTCGTTCCAGAGGACGACAAGATCCAGAAGATTCGGGAGGCGGAGCCACCGCGCACTAAGAAAGAAGTCAGGTCTTTCCTGGGCCTTGCCGGCTTCTACAGACGCTTCATCCCGCACTTCGCCGAAATCGCACTACCATTGACCAACCTTACCAATAAACTACAACCGACCGTTGTAGTGTGGACTGAGGAATGCAGCTCCGCATTCAACACCTTGAAGAGGCGACTCACCAGTCAGCCTATACTCCGGCTACCAGACCTGAACAAGGACTTCGTGCTGAGGACAGACGCTTCAGGGAAAGGACTTGGGGCAGTGTTGCTTCAGGAGACAGAGGGGTTTTTGCACCCTGTTTGCTTCGCCAGCCGTAAGCTGACCTCGGCCGAGGCAGCATATGCAACGGTTGAACGCGAGTGTCTCGCCATTGTCTGGGGCATCCAGAAGTTCGAAGCGTACCTGTACGGACGACCTTTCTGTCTGGAAACAGACCATCAACCTCTGCAATATCTTCAGGTTGCAAGGTTGGCAAACGCCAGACTTATGCGCTGGGCGTTGATTCTCCAACCGTACCAATTCACGGTACGCGTCATTCCGGGCGCCAACAATGTTGGAGCCGATTTTCTCTCTCGGGCTGTAGAGGAGAACATGACTGGGAGCGAAACCGAAGTTTCGTCTTGAAGAGGGGAGGTGTGTCACGATCTAGTGACATAGACCAAGAAAGTGTCACTCAGTAGGGTGCCTTCTCTTGGTCAATTGCGACTGAAAGCGCCTGTGCGTGAGTCGGGGCTATACAGCAGAGTTTTGCTGACAGCGCGACCACGGATGGTTTGTGCCGCACGGTTTTTTCGGGGATAATTTTGCTTGGCGAGGCAGAATTGTCGATAGCTGAACTTGTTATGTGACAAGGTTAGTCACGTGTTTTTGTCAAGGTTGTCTGTCTGAGACACGGTAACTTGGCACTCGACACTCAGCGGCAGAAGAAGAAGGATCGAATACACAGTTTCTAGAGTATGATGGATTTCACCGAATAGGATATTCGGCACTCTAGGGGAACTTCCACGAGTTATCACCTTCTCACTGCCACATGTTTTGCTGAGGACGAGTCGTCAAATCTTTCCTTCGCCGTGCGACGGTCTTCGCATAAGTATTCGGCAAGGGTTTATTGGATGTTGTTGTCACTGTTGACGAACAGAGGCCATTCCAGGGAGGAAGCGGGTTTTGCTTCCATGAGAGTGCTACATTCATAGGCTGTTTGAGGTAATAAATCATTATTTAACGCTGTTGACGAGTCTGTGTTTGTGGAATGAAATACTCTCTGTTGTTCTCTCCAGGTTAGCGCATAATTTGCTCTCTGTGACGCTAAAATACTAATCTGTATATGGTTTTTGCAGATAGGGAGAGAAAGACGAAAAGACGGCTGTTTTGTTGTTGTGAAAAGTCCATTAATTTTGTGCAGGCCCACGTGCTCGATGAGATATGTAAAGATGACATGTTTAAAGGTGGAGGGTGAGGGGTAGCTGACATGTTTAGTGCACCGATGCTTTCTGTTTGCAGCCTTCGTTTTCCTAACTTCTGTTCGGCTGCCTTCTTCGGGACCACGCTAACCAGCAAACCGGCTAACCGGCTAACCAGCGAACCGGCTAACCAGCGAACCGGCTAACCAGCGACTGGGTGCGGCGCCTGATGCCTCCACAGGTCCCTGCTTCGTCACCACGCTAACCAGCACTTCATTCGACGGAGCAGTTGTGGAGGCTAAAAGACTAATTACAGGACGTCCACTCAGTGGCGAAAGAAAGCTAAGTGCACCATGTCTTATGCACCCCGTTGACCACCGTTGTCTTTTATGTTATCTGTGATTATACTCGAGTAGTGACGACGTGGGGTGTGTGACACCTGCATGAACTAGCACTTTTGGAGCAGAACAGTCGTATTTTCTTATCTTTACACGGGATCAGCGTGTTACTATAATTTTCTATTTTCTAACTGGCATTTTGTCAGTGACCATTGGTTTTTACGTTTTGTGAACGTAAAAGTACATATTTTGAGTGAAGTCTCGAGGGAGGTGGCGAGTTTTTTACATAAACAGGCGTCTGAAACTTATACTTTTGTTGTCTCTATTAAATTGTATGACTGCGAGAGTGGATCGTGGTGTGGTTAGTTGGTTAGTAGTAACTAACCGTTTCATAATCACCTTAAGTGATATATTGGAACGTGACAACGACCCTCGTCTCGAGTCCCCCCTCTATGTTAAAACATTTAGTCAAAACTTGACTAAATGTAAAACGGATAAAAATAGAAGTTAACTTTTCTTGACTTTGCCTTACGATATTGTCAATCTGTACATTGCTAATTGCATGTGCACTTGTTAATGTAATTAAACTGACACAATAACAAGTCGCGTAAGGCGAAAATACAACATTTAGTTAAGCTCAGTCGAACTCACAGAATGAATCTGAACGCATTGCATTTTTTCTGCAAGACCGTACACTCGTAGCATCGTCTGTCCACCGCTGGTGGCAAAGGCAGTGAAATTAACAATCCAGAAAAGCGTGGTAGCGCTGAGGAGGATAGCACTGAAATAGCACTGAAAAATGAGGGTGTGACAGTGCCGCCTCAACGTTTACAAAATGTCGGATATGACGTCATCAAAGTCATTTATCGAAAAAATGAAAAAAAAACGTCTGGGGATATCATACCCAGGAACTCTGATGAAAAATTTCATAAAGATCGGTCCAGTAGTTTGGTCTAAATCGCATTACACACACACACACACACACACACACACACACACACACACACACACACACACACACACACACACACACACACACACATACACCACGACCCTCGTCTCGATTCCCCCTCTATGTTAAAACATTTAGTCAAAACTTGACTAAATGTAAAAACAAACAGTCCTGGACACGTTTTCATAAGTTGTACGTGTATAATATCATCTTTTGTACAACAGTTGTGAGTGTAAATTGTATGGGCATAACTAAATAACAAACACATCCAGCAGATGTATGTACGTTAAGTCTTGACTTCTTTTGCCATAGCACAACACTAAACGAGTTGTCTTTTCTTTAACATATACATATATGAAATCGTAGGTATATATCTGTTGATGTAAAAAGTAAACAATACTATTAATATATAGGACGTCCTAGGGTGCTGAATATTGAGTCAAATACTATCAACCTCCAGTCTATCTAAAACATTACAAAACAGTCCAACTTGGTATCACATCATCTGCATAGTTTGGCTCAGCGAGAAGTTGTATACATGTCAATGGTTCTTGTGTGTAGCGTTTTCAGGGGTTGAATCAAATTTGTACAGACAAAACGCTTAGGTTATAATGGATTGAGTGTGTCCACTGCGGGATATAATGAACCAAATAAATGCCTCTAACTGCCCGAACAGCGAAAAAATTTTTTGGTTTTATTATTTTTTTTCGGGGGTGTGTGCTAACTGATGGAAAATGGAAATGGAAATTTAATCAGGCTTTTATTCAAACTTCAGATACTTGTGATGCAGTGTCCTCTGTGCCTTCACTAGCTTCACTGGCCTCTGAACCAGCGACACTGGACTCGTCGAGCTCAGCGCCTGGAGCGGCGTTGTCTGGAGGTGCGTTGTCTAGAGCGGCGTTGTCTCGAGGGGCATTGGCTGGAGGGGCATTGTCTCGAGGGGCATTGGCTGGAGGGGCGTCGTTTTGGCCACCTGGCCTACGTTTCCTGAAGCAGTAAAACCCAACTGCTGCCATGACGACACACACCCCCCCTGCCACACCCAGACCGATGACCAGAGTGCTCGATGAACGGGATTCCGTGTCCCCGGGGGTTGTGCTGGTGCTGTTAACTGCAACACAAAGTACAGGAGGTCATCAAACCAAACAAATACGGACAGTTTCAAAGTTCAATGTATCTTGTGCTTGCGTGTACACACGAAGGGGGATAATTCACTAGCAGGTCTGCACATACGTTTACCTGGAAGATCGGAACAAATATCCACATGATGTATATACCCACACAGAATTTTCTTAAATACGACAAAGCAGAAATACCTGAAGGCAAAAAGTAAAGAAAATGCTCCAAACAAGGCAAGCAAGTTGTCACCGGACGAAGTCGACAAGCTGTATGAAAATTGCCCCATGGGCACTCATCACCCAAACGCTGTCGTCAATGGCCTTTGGTGGGCCAAGTCATCCCACGTTGGCTTTCGAGGAACAACGGCCCACCACAACATGCGATGGAGACGTTTTGCTACAAACGGATGCCTCGGAAACGTTGAATCTTGCTGAGAATTGTTACGTTTAATGAATTCACAAATTCTATAACTTTGATAAGATCTTTTTTTTTCTTGAAGCCCAGACCAAATCAAAATGTTTTTATGAACTAACTGAAGGGCAAGAGTCTCAGGCAAGGTAAGTTTCAACATAAGCACCTGCTAGCCTATGCGGGCATGAACAAATGCATTTTACTTTTCAGTTTTAATTTTAAATTCATAAAATAAGTCCCCCAAAAAAATTAAAACGAAAAACACTGACATTGAAAAACAAAACATTGACCAATAGATGAATAGATAATGCAACTTACTCTAACCAACATAAATAGCATGAAGTACTCTTTGTTTCAAGTTTCAACGAGAAGACTCTTAAAATAAGAACCGAGGCTAATGTCAAGGACACGAGAGAGGTCAGGACTTGGGTACAAGAAAAGGTGTCCACTAAACTCTACGCAGTGTATGCAAGCAGGAGACCACTCGACTTCAGCAATGATGATGATCCGTTCTACATTACACTTTTAATTTGTAACTACGTAGGGCGCGTAATATAAGCGTTCGCTTGAGTTCGTGTCCCTATTGTTTATCGTTGTATTGTTGTGCCAAGTTTGATTTAATAAAACATTGTTTAAACCATTCCACTTTTAAAAAAAAACACAATCTGAACGCACCGACACATGGTTTAAGAGGCAACCAATCAGGGAAAACAATCGGAGGAGTTTTAAAAAGGAATAGCTGAAAAAGCCAGGAAAAGAAAAAACCACTCAGCACAAAAAACAATGATTAGAAACCTCGTTGCAGTTCATTTTCCGCTCACACACATCATGCAAATGTCAGGATACAGAAACATGCTGTTAGGAAACGCTGCCGTTGCTGAACTTTGGTTCAGTTTTGTGTGTTGCATGTAGTTGACTTATTTGTACTTTGTGGGAAAGTACCGATATTATATTTTGTATACGAGTTGTTCTTTGCTACTGGTCACAAGTGGGGGTCAGCTCACACGGACGCATTTTTCAATACAGTCTAGGGGAGAAACTGGTCACAAAGCACCCAGTACATGCCAGAGAGATAGGAGAATCGGCACAATCAAAGAAAATACCAAAATCATTCAATAGATATGGAAATATTAAGATTTACTGTGAAAATGCCAGCAAAAATGGCGTCCAAAAACGGGAACGCACACTTGGTGGGTCTTTGAAGACTTACCTCCCGTTCTGTGTTGTTGATAATAGTCGTGTTTGTGCTGTTGTTGTTGAAATAGTATCTAACAAGAGGCGAAGCCTTCAAGGCTCACGTAAGAAATAGACAAACAGTAACACAAACTCAATCACTCCGTCACACATACACACCCACACACACAGTAAGCTTAGGTGACGACTGTGCAAGAAAGAGAGACACTAGATCTAGATCTGTCTGTGTCTGCATGTAGCCTACTTACAGGGACACGACTGCCAAATAGTCTCGGCCCGCTCAAAATAACACTGACCGAGACCACACACACCACGCGAGAGAGAAAGACTACAGGGAGGCATGCCGTCATGATGCATTAATTGACGTCAAACACTTTTGACCGTGACGTAATCTTATGCGAGCTTTATCCATAGTCTTGGATAACCACTCACACATAGACTCGGAAATGTTAAAGTTTCTACCACAGACATACACACACACGCACACACGCACACACGCACGCACGCACAGACAGACAAAGTTACGATCGCATAGGCTACCCTTACGTGAGCCAATAAAACTGATGCAGTTCTTGAAATGTTGCAAATTATTGTTGTCTTTGTGAAATGCGAGAGTGTTCTGAGGCGTAATCTGCATACGGCTGATGTCCCACATAGGGTACCCCACTTCGATCAGCGTATCACTCCAAATGAGCTTCATAGCAGAAAAGCAGATACACTACCAACACAACAGATCTACAAGTCTGAGCCAGAATCATTGAAATTTACTTTCTGTATAAAATATTGCAATCAAATTTGTTCACGATGTCCCACAAATAACGCAGGTTACCCTCGCCTTCGATTCAAAGTAACTCCAATCTGACTTAATTACAATCGAAACGCAGATGACGAACTGATTCACCACAAATTTGTGGTATTTTACACACAAATTTCAACTGTGTTGTTTCGCGATAAACAGCCATAAACAAACAAATGTGGCGCCGTCACGTCGCCTTGGAAGGAATAACGCAGGTGACCAAGGCTTGTTTCCGATACCTGTCTGATTAAAATCATCGTTTTTTTCACGAATGACGGCTCTTTGGCAGATCTGGTGAGTTGGAAACTGTCTATGAATGTTTCATTTAATGTCAAATGCGTACATTCTTGTCGATATTATTACCTTTGGGCTCATAAATTAAGTCAATCGTCGTGTTGTCCGAAAGTGACTTTTGTCAGCATAGAACTTACTGTGCTTTGATCATTGACTGAGAAGAATCTTCCGATGACACTAGTAGTAGTTCATTTCACTACGCGACTGCAGATCTGCAAGGAAACTTATGGCAGGGGAAATAAGCTTAACTGAAGACGAATAAGCGGAGTAACTGTTCTTCAACGGATTGCTCTCACTGATCTAAATATTTAGATCTTGTCGTCTGCTAGTAAGTAGTCTTCGGTCGTGTGAAAGTCACATCTATTTCGACTGTGTGCATCGATCCGTGTAGTGAAATGTTGATCTTTGATGATTTGGCAACATAACTTCGCTAAATGTGCTTCGAGTGTATCTCCCCGTTAACCATTTGAAAACGTCTTTTAACAAGACCATGTTTCGACAGCCCAGACGGGGAGGATCCTCGATAGCTCACATGGTATATAATGCACGCCGTTTTTTGAAGAATCCTTTCAAATTTGCTATTCCAAAAGTACCCTATGACACAACTCGAGTGGCAAAGAACATTTTCTGCAATTCCTGTCTCAGTCCATGCAGCCGTTTCGAGTCCTATCGTCATCATACAAACATACACACAGACACACAAGAACCAGCTTTAAAAGTTAGATTATGTAAGAACCATGTAAACAAGTGATTTTTTCTTAGGTACATCAGATACTACAGTATTTCTGCTTTATGAAAAGCTATATTTCAAAAACAAAACTAGAGATTTGAATTTTGACCACTTTTCCCCCTTTCTGTCACCAGTACTGAAGAACAACTCATACACAATAATTATGTTTGTACGAGAATGCAGGTGAACTTTCTAGTCCTGTCAAAACAAGTTGTTTACCACGTTGTTTTGAGTCGTGGGTTCGTGGCGTTCGCTCGGATTAAGTGCGTCGGCACCTTTGATGTACGTCACAGAGTATGTCATTGTTCTAGTCCATGCCAGTTCATCTAATTTTAGTTGTATCATGTTCGGTCTGGAATATTCTCGAGATTGAGCATTTACTATATAGGCCAGCGTGATTTGTAATTTATGAATCGTACACGACGCTGCTGTGACCCCAAAATTAGACGAGGGTCAACCAAACAGTCAAGTCGGGAGATTATCTAACCCTAGCAGTATGCAATATTTCAAAGGTCTAGCTTCAAAAACATTCGATATAACTCAACGTTAAGGTTTGAATCAAACCTGACCCCGCTGTGACCCCAAATTGGCCGAGGGTCAACTAAAATGGGATCATGTCGAGAGATTATCAAACACTAAACAAACAAAGTTTTAAAGCTCTTGCATCAAAAACATTCGAGATAACCTCAAAGTTAAGTTTTTTGTCCACGGACAGCGGGGCCGGCCGGCCGTCTATACACAGACAGACACTGCTCATTACTAAGACTCACCGATTACTCAGGTGAGTCAACAAATGTTCTCTTCCTACTTTGATTGACCCAAACTCGATCCTTATGCGACCAGTATCAATCCATTTAGTTATCAAATCAAGCTATTCGCCAAATCCTAAGAAAGTCCCACAGATACCATCTTTCTCCATCCCCGGTCTTCCACAAGCCTGCTAATTTTACCAAGTTCTTGCTGCGCGCATGTACACAACTTGCGGAAAATGGAATTGCGTTCAATGTGAGCTACAGAGTACTCTTTCCTTTTACAAGTTCAGTAAATAATTTGTTGAGACTACTCAAACATTCTTTCACTTCTTGTGCCTGCCTCCCGAGAAAGCGACGAAGAACTCGCAGAACGAAGTTTGTCTTGGTGACTACCACAACTCTGCAGTAGAAAGTTCTACGTAAGGTAAGGTAAACGCCATGCTGTGCATGAATCGGTATCGTATATTATCAAGATGTAAAGTTTGAAATGCAATGTTAAAGTCAGCTCACCGCAGCGTGAGCCGTTCTGTATGGCCACTTCTGTGTTACACTCACAGACGCCTTCTCTGCATCGACCTCCTGACAGACACATGTCAAGCTGGTCTTCGCATGGCCCGCCTATCTCGATTCCTGCCAATAGTACACACTCTTTTTGTGTATATGCCTAGCGCTTTCCTTACAAATTTCAATATAAGACAGACAGACAAATACGCACGCACGCACACACCGCACACACACCTCTCTATACACACACACACACACACACACACTTACGCACTCACCTCCCAACCAAACCACCCACCCACGCACACATACACACACACATACACAAACACACGCAGGCACGCACGCACATACACACACACACCTCCCCATACACACACACACACAAACACACACACACACACAGAAATACGCACGGCATCTATCCTGCTGGTCACAGACAAGACCGTCTCTGCAGTAGGTGGCGGAGTCAGCGCAGTCTGCTCCTAAATCCAACCCTGTAACACAGCAGTTTCATTTTGTACACATTCAGAACGGCAGTGGTATAAGTCCAATTCATTCTTCTTACTCGGCGTGACGTTATCAAATGGATCGGCTAGCTTTAGCCCTAAGGGGCACAACTCCGCTCATACTCTCTTCGCGCCGCCATATTGGATGCCGTCTTTGTTAGTTTTCTTCATTGCGCTCTTGTTCTTTTTGCGTATTTCACTGTGTATGCAGACAGGGAAAGGCGCGAGCGCCGTAACCAACAGCGAAAACGACCACACGACCACTCAGCGAACCGAAACAGAATCCCTAAGCTGCCTAAACAACAATAGTCAATCTATTGTCCCGAACCTACAACCCGGTCTGCCCTCGGGCGGACCACCCTCATCTTCCAAAAAGGGATGAATTGTCTCGTTGCTAAACCAAACAAACAACTATTACACCCTCCCTCCAATGAACCTGTACGCATACGGGGAATATAACCCGTTAATATACGACCACAGTACATTTAGTACAATACATCCTAGAACACACCATGGAAGAAAAATCCCACCATAAATCATACATAAATGATTATCTTTATTGTTTTTCTTCTTGTGAATAAACACAAGAAAGAAATGGGCTGAACAAACAAATACACGAATCACCGAGCCTTATTATAAGTAGTATGTTAAAAAGCTTCTACTTTGAGTTCTGCTACGAAGTGCAGTTGTATGTATGGAATGCTAAATAAATCCACGAACTCAATTTGACGAGTTGTTTTCTGCTGCTGCGAAGACGGGCGACGTAGAATAAAAGAACACAACTATACGACGTTTGAGCGCTTGTGGCAATCTCAAGTGTCGCGTAACAATTGGGGGTCAAGCCGAGGATCTACGTTTAACGCCAAGGGTTTTCCAGCAACAAGGACCAGTGTCAAGACAGTCACAGGAGGTAGCCATCAATCGGGTGTATCCTGAGGGATCAGTATTGAGACTACGGAACCGTGGATTCTGTGTAACTGGTGAAGAGTTTGGTAATCGCCGCAGCTCGGTACGGTGAGCGACGCCGGAGTGTATAGGGATTACAGAGGTTAGCTGCCGTTTGGACGAGTCGGACTTCGTCGCGGAGCTAGTGCATTAATACTACGAAATACGACTGAGGTACGTCGTGTACGTATCGTGAGCAGAGTGCGCCGTCACGTTAGACGAGGAGGGTGTCAGCCTGCGTCTACGAGGGTGACCAGCGACGAGAGAAGCATCGAAGGTGCAGTAGAGACTGTGTTCTTTTAGAAAACTACATTCGTCTACGTTTGGGGCTGTGAAAGAATACAGACGAACGCACCGGAAAAGGACCAGAATGGCTGAGTTCTGGGCAAAAGGAGTTGAACTGGGACTAAAAGGCAAGCAGCTGACGGAGTTCGTCGAGTCCCAGACACGACTGCTAGTGCAGCGTGAAGAAAGACAAGCGCAGCGTGAGCGTGAAGAAAGACAATTACAAGCGCAGCGTGAGCGTGAAGAAAGACAAGCGCAGCGTGAAGAAAGGCAAATGGAGCTGAAACGCTTAGAGCTCCAAATCAAAATGGAGATGAAGCGCTTAGAGCTGCAGACAAAAATGGTGTGTGTTCAAAATAAGCACGAGGCACCACGCGAAAGAGATAACCAGCAGCAAATGCTACACAGGGCACCGAAACTTCCAGCATTCGCTGACGGGAAGGACAAGATCGACTGCTACCTTGCAAGATTCGAGAGGTTCGCTGAGAGTGTTAGATGGCAGCGCGACAACTGGGCGATTCTACTCAGCGCACATTTGACTGGGGCAGCACTTGAGGTCTACACTAGACTCTCAAATGATGACGCCAGAGACTTTGATGTACTGAAGGAAGCTCTGTTGCGTTGCTACAACTTCACTGAAAGGGGCTACCGTCAACGCTTCCGCGAATGCCAGCCATTGTCTGGAGAGACACCGAGCCAGTTTGTGGAGCGCCTGTCGTCATACCTGCAGAAGTGGGTGGAGTTATCAGGTGAAGAGCAGTCATACGAGAGTCTGCGGGATTTGATCGTGAAGGAGCAATTCCTTAATGCCTGCCCAAAGGACCTGGCGACCCGCTTGGAAGAGCAAAAACTGCGGGGTTTGAAGGACATTACTGATGCTGTTGAGCGTTATCTCATTGCTCACGTCAAAGTCAACGAAACCTTTCTAGAAGAGAGGAAACCAGCCAAACCAACCTGCCAAGGGACAAACTGAGTCCGCACCATCATCCAATGAAGGGCAGAACATAACGTGCTTCCATTGCAAGGCCAAGGGCCACCGAGTCGCCAACTGTCGCCAAAAGAAAAATAACGGACATGACAATGACAAAGCGCAAGAACATCGACGGAGATATTACGACAACAAGAGGCAAACGTGTGGCTCAAACCAACAAGTATGTGCGAGCAGCGTCATACTTCCAAGGGCTGCCGAGCAAGTGGCTACACCATCGGACGTGGAAGGATGTATATCTGATGGCCAGCTTCTACTCGCCAATGGCAAGTCAATCTCTGTCGTCGCCAGCGCAGCTGTGTCAGTGTCGAACATGCCCGTGTCGAAGGGATTTGTTGAGAAGCAGGAAGTGACTGTTCTCAGAGATTCGGGCTGCAATGGGGTCATCGTCAAAGAGGATCTGGTGCCAACAGAGAAGTTCACTGGTGACTTCAAGTGGACGCTCATGGCTGACAGCAAATGCGTGAAGACAGAATCCAGGCTGCGTTTTACTGGCCAGGACTGCATGCAGATGTGACTCGATTCTGCCGATCGTGCGATATTTGCCAGAAAACAATACCTCGAGGAAGGGTCCCGAAAGTGCCGTTGCAGAAGATGCCTTTGATCGACCGACCTTTCAAGAGGGTGGCCATTGACCTCATCGGCGAGATCAAACCGCCAAGTGAAGAGGGTCATCGTTGGGTACTGACCCAGGTAGACTATGCAACCAGGTACACGGAAGCCGTGCCTCTGAAGAAAATTGACACCGAGACTGTTGCCGAGGCACTTGTGGACATTTTCAGCAGAATTGGGGTTCCTGAAGAGATCCTCACAGACCTGGGGACACAGTTTGTCTCTGAATGCATGGAAGATGTCAACAGGCTACTGAGCATTCGTCACTTGACTACGACAGCCTTTCACCCGATGTGCAATGGGCTGGTCGAAAAATTCAATGCGACGCTGAAGTCCACACTGAAGAAACTATGCAGTGAGCAGCCAAGGCAGTGGCATCGCTATATCAATGCCTTGCTATTTGCATACAGGGAGGTGCCACAAGAGTCCACTGGATTCTCCCCGTTCGAGCTGATGTACGGGCGGACCGTGAGAGGCCCGATGCAAATACTAAAGGAATTGTGGACGAAAGATGTGGACACACCTGAAGTGAAGAACAGTTACCAGTACGTGTTTGAGTTGCGAGCGAAACTGGAGGAGACTCTCGAGATTGCGAGAGAAAACTTGAGAAAGTCTCAGGATAGTGGAAAGCACTACCAAGACCGCAAAGCCGTAAACAGGAAGTTTACACCAGGTAACAAAGTGCTGATACTGCTTCCCACTGACCACAACAAACTACTGATGCAGTGGAAAGGCCCATACGAGGTTGAGGCCGTGATAGGGATCAACGACTACAAGGTGAATATCGGCAAGAAGTCTCAGATCTACCACGCTAACCTCCTGAAATTGTATGTGGAGAGACTGTGTGCAGTACTTTCTGAAAAAATCAAATCTCCTCCCCATTCTTTTTTCCATAACTCCACCACACCTTTGGTAACATACGATTCTTGAATACATTTTATGTCGTATTTTTTTTCCTTGAAATGTCGAAAAAGACTTTTGCGTTTTGTTGGATTTCGTAATCCACGCACATTAAGTGATAAAATGTTCAACGTATCCATAGGAAAGAGGGTACAAGGTTAATAAATACAACGAGTGTAAACACTTGAATCGTAAGACAATAGGGAAAGTCCATAGTCCGGGCCAGGTTGTAAGGGTTGCGAAACTTGGACAGGTCGTCCTATTCCTGTGTATCAGAGGGGTTGTTAGCGCTGTCATGGGCTGTTAAGGGGTTGCGTTCGCAGCGCGGTTTCTTTTCGAGTTTCTCGAGTATTTTCCCCCCACTCTTTCCACCCTCTTCCTGGCTCGATCGCCGACGCTTGGACGAATCGGACCGGCTTCGCGAGTCATCTTTTTCTTTATTTGGTGTTTAACGTCGTTTTCAACCACAAAGGTTATATCGCGACAAGGGAAAGGGGGGAGATGGGATAGGGGAAAGGGGGGAGATGGGATAGAGCCACTTGTTAAGTGTTTCTTGTTCACAAAAGCACTAATCAAAAAATTGCTCCAGGGGCTTGCAACGTAGTACAATATATGACCTTACTGGGAGAATGCAAGTTTCCAGTACAAAGGACTAAACATTTCTTACATACTGCTTGACTAAAATCTTTACAAATATTGACTATATTCTATACAAGAACCACTCAACAAGGGTAAAAGGAGAAACAGAATCCGTTAGTCGCCTCTTACGACATGCGGGGGGCAGAGAAATAAGGATGTGGAAAAGAAGACTTTTGGTAAGTGAAATAAAGGTGATGGATCCAGTCAGGTAGAAATAAGACAACAAGAAAAGAATTGGAAAACTGCAGGGAATAGTAGGGAGAGTTTTCTTGGAAGGAAATATAGGTGAAAGGACTGGTAAGGCAGAAATAAGACAAAAGAAGAGAAGTAAAGGGGTGGGGTAGCTCTGTGGAAACACTCCCGCCGCGTGAAGGCGACCCCATGGGAGCTCGCGAGTTACTAGTGTAGTGAGAGTGAATAGCAGTTTGGCGGGCCTCCCTGTCCTTTTCACTGGTGAGACAATTTTTAACACTCGTGGCGGCCGGGTTCGCTGCCTGCTCACTGTCACTGCGTGCTGCACGCGTCTCGTTTGGTGCAGTGGTCAGTTCGCCTGACTGATTTGGTTCAATTTCAGTGTCACTGCCACCTTCCGTTTCGCTGGCACGTGCGCTGCAAGCGTTGTCGCCGCGTTTATGGCCTGGTTTGAGACAGTCACGGCAGACTACCTCTCTGTCGCACTGTGAAACGTGGTGCCCCTCACTGAGGCACTTTGAGCAAATGACTTTTTTCTTTAGGAGTTTCTGTTCTCTGTGGTAAACCTTTGCTGTGAAGAAGCCTCCCACCTTCATTGTTTTTTCCAGAGGGGTTGTGGGGGTGGTGATGAAAACAAACCGACGTCCCGTCAGGAATCGAGTTAGTTTGTTGTCAGCGTCCCTCGCTCTTTCCATCTTAATTGCCGATCGAAGTTCGCATTCCAGTTTCACAAGGGAGAATTCGATCTCAGAGTCAGCAACGGAGATCGGAATATCGTCGATCCAAACTTTGGTAGACGGAGTCTTCTCCCCCGCGTTGTCCCGAAGGGTATAAGGGTTGGTTGCACACACTTTGATGGTCATACCACGCAGGGCAATTCCTTGGATGAGCAAAGTGTTCCTGGAGTCGCGGTTGGCAGGGTAAATTCTCCATAGGCCCCTGATGTCCTGAGCCCCTATAATTGAGCCTCGACCAGAGATACGTTCAGCAGCCAGACAGACCTCAAGGACTGTCGCGGGGTTCAGACCTGTGCGAGCAATATCGTTGTTTCTGATGAAGACAGGTAGTACAGGTTCTTGGGTGGACATAATTTCACAGAGGTATGTAAAAAATTTTTTTTTTTAAAAACAGAAAAAAGACCCAAAAAAGCAACAACGAACACACGGTCACGTAGGTAGAGAAAGACACAGAGGAATAGCGAATAACTACAACACCATAGTGAAGGAGAAGCTAATAGGCAAACTAGCAACACCAAGGAACAATAACATTCTGTCATTCACCACAGCATGGTCAGTCCCAGTCCTAGTCCAGCGAAGTTTCAGTAATCCAAGCACACACATGAAAGAGAGCAAAGCTGGTGTACTACAAAACTCGGGGCGTAGAGAGCAGCGCAAAACGTGACCGCTCGTCACGACGGTCGCTCACCGAATCCAAAAAGCTCACTCTGTTTTGGCCGTAAAAAGCGCCCAAATGCAGTCAATTTCTAACCTGTGTCGTGTGTTCGAATGAGTACATCTCAGCGATGCCATTGCCTTGCAACCTCAAAGAAATATATTTTAATAACCAGAGAAAGGGAGAATGTACGTTCTGGCTCACCGATTCCGACAGACCCTAAATATTAACGCAAAATAGGCTTCTGGACTAAACTTTTACTAAAATGAAACATGCGACAAAATCAGAAAAATACTGCATAAATCCATACAAAAAAAATACAGTAAAGTAAGGTTGTTTTGAACCAATGCCGGGTCTGTCGGAATCAGTAACCCAGAACGTACATTCTCCCTTTCTCTTATACAACATTCTTAAGCTCAATACGCTCTCTCATTTACAAACTTTACTTCATATGTTCTTTCACTGTTAGAATTATATCTGATACATGCAATGTGACTGTCTAAACGAATAGTTAACTCTTTACAAGTGATTCTATTTTTACTTTTTCTTCCCGTCCTATTTGAATCCCCTTTTTTAAAAACTGCTTTTTCAGATCTTCTATATCGAGTGGCTTGTTATATTCAGCTCGTGTTTTTGTTTGAATACTTGCTTTCTTACTTTTGTAGTCATCAAAGTCTGTTTGTATCTGTTTGAATTCTTCGTCAGAAACTTTTGAATCTTCAAGTGCTTTACTGATAGACAGTTTTAGGCTAGACAATTTTGATGATGCAAGAGTGGAAATGGATTCGTGTTTTTCAAGCTTTTTCACAATTTTTTTCATTATAGCTGATGCTATAAATGATAAACCACCAACTGCTGCTGCGACACCACCTAGGATTAGAGAAACTGGAGTCCCTACTCCGGTAGCTAACAGAATTGTTCCCGTTACACCTGCAGCTGATGCAAGGATAGTAGAACCAGTGCTGGCATTAGAAAGGCTGTTGTAAGTTGTTGAGTACTTACGTCTAGCGCGAGAATATTTTTCTAATTCATCTTCTAGTTGTTTTTGTATATTACTAATGTGTGCCAGTCTGAATTGTTGACTTTCTGCTGCACTTTCATCAATATTAGGATAAAGCTTCACACTGCTAGTCATCTTTTTAATGCAAAATATAAAATATTTATCTTAATTCTCACTGGCCAGTGTTTCTGCTAAGCTTTGAAGCTGTTCATTGCTTAACACCTTATCTGTATAGTAGAAAGCAATCAAATCAAGATAAGTAAGATTAATACTTCTTATTTCTGTTAAATTATTTATATCTGCGTTAACAACAACATTTTGGTTTGACGTCTGTTTTTTTATTGTGTTAGAATCCTTTTGAACAGCAATAAATACTCTGACTTCTTCAACATTTAATGGTCTCCAGTTGAGATTTATTCCTCTCATTAGAACAGTGTTTGTGGTTTCTTCCCTTTTCCTGACAACTATATCAAATATCATAGTTGCATTCTGCCCTATTGGAAGCTTGGGTATAAAATCGACAATGGTGTCAGCGTCCTTTTCAACACTTTGTTTTCTGTGAATGAGATAGTTGTTCTTATGGAAAGGTTTAACTGCAACTTCTCCCCTGCTGTTAATCGCAGGAACAAGGCTAACAATTAGTGGTTTAGCATTGATTGACTTACGGAATGTGTCGTCTTTTCCAACAAGAGTGTATGGACTCACAAATTCAAACTTCATTTCCCAGTCAATCTTTTTGATAACAGGACTAAGTACCCATTTTTTATTCTGATGTTTCCACATGTAGAATGTGTCATCGACAATTGGATCAGGTACATTAACATCACGGATTTGGCCTAGTTTGAGGAATCTTGGTTTCTTTTCATCGTCGATTTCCTTTCTCTTGTAATGACCAGTGTCTGTAAACTCGAATGCATACACTGCACCGACTTCAGCATTGCTCTCAAAGTCGATAGCGTCTGCTAAATCTTTCAACTCTATAGTTGAACATGCAACAGGATAAGCTATTGTAGGTCCACTCGACATTTTAATACTCAATATTTTATGGAACTATTTCCAATGTAATGTTAAACAAACAATCAACTGGTTGTCCACTTTGATTTTTCAGATCAATGTGTAGGAATTCATGACACCCTTCCTCCAAGTCCTTGAACTGAAGTGTCTTAAATGTTGGCACGTGCATTTTACAAAAAGAGGCATCACTCGGTGGAAGAATCCTAAGCAGATCAGAACGCTGATCATTAAACAGATTATAGGATGTGTTAAGCTCTCTCATGTGAACAAACAGTACACTGTTAACATCCATGTCAATGGGACGTGTTCCCTTGTATATTTTTGTAATTCCAAGCATATCAAGGAGTTTGGTTGGAAACTCAACGTTTACTTCTCTAGTTTTGGGCATAGTAAGAGTAGCAATGAGACTTGCATGATTTAAACTCGCTGTAATACCTACTGGAGCAAACAATTCTTTCTCTAAAGTGCAGAAGTCATAGTAACCATCTTCTACAGAATGCGTTTTACCATTAATTCTAACCCAGTTGTTAGCCTTTTTTTTACTGATATTATACCAAGTAACCTTGTACATAATTTCATGCAGTGCAACTTTCATTCCTCCATTTTGATTGTTGATAGGGTTTGCAAGTTTAACTGGCACACTAGTCTTCACATTTGTTAGTGTGATAAACATTTTTTATTCAACAACAAAAATGAGTCAGTATAAATTCAACAAAGACGTTAAATACAAAACTGGACCATATTACAATCCAAAGACTATTTCTTTCCATGAGTTGGACTTTGCTGTAACAGAAACAGAATCCATTCGCGTTAAAGTGCCTGACCCATTCCATTCTTACCTAAATCCCCCAATCAAAAATGATAGTGTTCCAAAGATGTGGAACTCTCACCCAATTCAGTTCTATCAGAATCAGTTAAACTTTGCAATATTCTGTGCAACCACAGGATGTGGAGTGTCCTATGCAGACCACATGAATAATTCAAACTTACTGACAAAGTGTGTGTACACATTTCACGTTTACTATCAGTGCAGGAGAATCTTGTCTGAACTTCAGGCACCAATGCCGCATGAAAAGAGCTGGAACCCATTCAACAATAGGATAAACATGAAAGTGTATGAGCGTCTCTGCAATGAATTCAATATAGATTTTAAGACCGACTTTAGGCAAAAGCAAGACAAAAACCATGGCATGGGAACACTATATTTATGGGGTGTCCACAGGAGATATAATTTTGATTACTGGCCAGGTCATACATCTTTTTCTTCAAATGTGCAGGTACAGTTAGGATCAATAGAACAAGAGCACCACAATGCATGGACTACTTTTATATTAGACACCGGCAAAGGTTTCACTGGATCAGGTGTTGAAAGGATCAATGAATCTATCCGAACATATGCGTGGTGCTTGCTAGGCTCGCAGGCACAGACACGATCAAACATAATGAGAACAAGCACAGGGTTTGGTGCACAGAAACAGTTGTTATCAAATTTAGAAGATGTCATAAACTCTGCAGTTGATCTGCCTTCCAGCATCAAAAGGTATCAAGACTCTCTCCGTTATGCAAGATCAAAAGTTGACTTTGCTGTTGGTAACGGCCTTTACATGTTACCTTCTGATCTCCAGCTGCAGATTGGAACAATAACAAATTATAACAATGAAATCATTATTGCTAGTGACACCCAGCCGCTTGGAAAGGGTGAAGAACTGAATTCAGAAATCAGAACGATGCTACAGCCATATCACAATGAACAGAAACAAAGCGTGACAAGTGAAGATCGGGCTGCAGGTGAAGATCATTCTGTCACTAGTGATGATCAAGCTGTTAGTATTAGTGATGATCATGAATCGCAGAAGACTGCTCTAGTAATTGGTGGAGTGGGTGTAGGCTTACTTTTGCTTTATTCTCGTTAGCAGAACACCTGCAATTAAAACTATTAGAGTCCAGAGATGTTCAGCCATGAAACCAACAACTTTACCTGCAAAAGATAACAGCCAGCTAACAATTGAACCAATGATTCCTGGAAGTGCATCCAAAGCTTTTGCTGCTAGTTTCTTTAATAGTTCTGCAATGTGTTTGAGTTGTTTCTTTACCCATCCCGGATCAGATGGAGATGAAGGTGAAGGTGGAGGTGGAGGTGTGACAGTGCCACCTGTGAGTGCGAACACTAATGTGCTTATTGCAAATCCTAACGCAGTTAGTATACTAGCTATTGTGATTCCCTGCTCTCTGAAAAGCGTTCTAATTCTTTCAGCAAGAGTTGTGTCTTCGTAAAGGATTCTTTGAATTGTATTTTTTATTCTGCTGACCTGTGTTCTCAGTTGTTCTCTATTGTTACTTAGAACTTCTAACCTTATGGCTTTCTCCTCCTGCAAATCTTTTAAACGCTTAGAAATTCTGTTTTTTACTTCTTGTTCTAGGTTCAAATCATCAGCATCAGCAAGTTTTTGTTTCTCTTTGTTTATATCTTCATCCAGCTGACCTAGTTTTGACAGATTATTTGCTATTTCACCTCTGATGGTTTGTAGTGATTGATTAAGGGCTTCTATTTCTCTCATAGGTAATAGTTCATGTGGAGTCTTCAGTGAAGTTTCCTCAGAAAAAGAAGTCTCTATCTCTTGTATAAGTTGATCAGCCTCATCTGCAAGTTTATTAAGATCTTGCAATGGAACAGATTCTATTTGAGTAGCAGTTGGTAGTCCTAGTTCTGCTTGTTGAAGTAAGGAAACAACATGGGAAGATGATGACCGTGTGCTAGGCACAATATCTAATTGCCTAAGTCGATTAGCAGTAAGTTTTTGTTTTAGTGAAACTTTTGATAGAAACTTAGCAGGATTAGATTTATATGTAAGTTGGACTTTTTCTCCTTTATCGCTAGTTGTATATAAATGATTTGCTTCCATTTTGAACTGGTTTGGATCTAAAACATCAGGTTCTTCTCCTAAACTTTTGTAGAAATCTCTAACTTTACCTTCCAGAAGTTCATGTCGTGCCACCTCATAATGCAGTGAATGATGGTAGGGAACCAAAGGGATTGCTTCGCTCATGTCGTCCGCTGGCTCAAATAAATCTTCAAATCCACCTTCTGCCATTTGTAACTTATTTTTTATTTTGAAAATAAAAAAAGATGGCACAATCGTTCGGTTCTGTTCTTGATCCTTACAGAAGGCTGAAAGAACCTCTCGGGGTAAAAGGAATAAGGCAAACAGTTATAGTTACAAATAATCCTTCTACTATTGATCAGAATGAAATACTTACTGTTAGGTTTCCTAATCTGGGTAAGAACGATGTTATTGTACCAGGCACTGTAAGACTATCATTCAAATTAGAATTAGAATCTGGCTCAGATGCAAATAGGACTTTGGCTTATAATGTAGGAAGAGCAATTGTGAGGAAGATTACTGTCAAACTGGAAGGGCGGGAAGTGATGTCATTGAATAATGCAGATGTATTTTTAGTTTATGCAGATAATTGGTTGACTGACAATGAAAAGAAAAACAGAGTGTTTCAAGGGATTCAGTCAGACAATGGGATAAAAGTTAGAATAGGAGCAGGAGATAAAGCTGACAACAAAAAAGATAACGCTGTCAATGTTGCTTTTGGAAACAAATTTTGTATTCCACTTGACTTTGAACTCATAAATTCACATCCTCCCTTCTATCAAGGAGCATTGCGTGACAGGCTGTCATACGACCTGACTTTCAATAGTTATGATCGTGTTATGCTTTCAGAAGACCCGGAAGCAAAGTATAAGGTGTCTGGAATTTCTTTAGAGTTTGATGTTGTAAACCATCCTGAACTGGCTAGACTTATAGAAAATCAGTACAGTTCTAAGCTGCCTATCTATTATGAAAGAGTGTTGAATCACAGTACACTTTCAAAAAGCCAGGCTGATCCAATCTGGAACATTAACTTGAATACACCAGCTAGGTCAATGAAGGGAATACTTATGTTGTTTGAGGAACCAAAAGATTCATATGAAAGGCAAATAGAAAAGTTTTACAATCCACTAATCAATAGAGTATATTGCACAATTGAAGGGCAGCCAAACCAAATATTTGCATCTGGCATGCTGCCATACCAACACTATGATGAAGCAAGAAAGTACTTTACTGGAGGAAGATTGAAAGACCCAACATCTGATCTTGTGGCTAAAGATCTACATTTACACGGTGTTGGCGTAGAAGATTTCTTGACAAATAAATATGCGTTATGGCTGGATCTCAGAACAACTGACGACAACAAACTGCATGGAAGTGGAAGGCGAATTGAAAACGGATCAGAAGGAATCACAATACAAATTGAAAAGGAAGTAGGGAGTAGTAGTAAATCAGTTAAGATCTACGTGTTTGTTGTGTCAGATGCGCAGTTAAACATCTCTGAAAGCAGATTACAGGATATTGTTTATTGAACGTGTTAAAATGAAGTATCTAGATTTTCTTCCAAAAGATCCACACTGTTCTTTGATTTGTGGGGCAACAGGTTGCGGCAAAACAAGATATGTTTTGGATTTATTACAAACTGTTTACATAAATCACTTTGAACACATAGTCATATTCTGTCCAACCATAAAGCATAACAGAACATACAAGGAGAGAAAATTCATATGGTCTGATCAAAATATATTTATTGTAAATCCTTCTGATCGTCTAAATGTTTGCTTGGAGCATTATTTCGATCTTTTTCAGAACACACCAACACTGTTTATTATTGATGACTGTGCAGCAGAACGTGACATTGTTAGAAAGAAAAGTGCACTAGCAAAGCTTGCATTCAGTGGACGACATGCATTAATATCAGTTTGGATATTAACACAAAAATACAATGCAGTTCTGAAAGACTTTAGAGAGCAACTCAAAACAATAACATTGTTCTATTCAAAGGACCGTGACAGTTTTGAAGAGTGTCTTCGAGAAAATGATGTCATTGAAAACAAACAGGAGAGAGAAAGAATAAAAAATAATCTGAAATCTTCTAAGCACTCGAAACTGGTTTTAAAAACTGATCAACCAGTTCAGTATGTATGTTTGTAGAAATCCTTGCTAAGTTCTTGTCAAGTTCTTACTCAAGTTCTTGACAAGTTTGTACTCAAGTTCTTACTAAGTTTTTGTCAAGTTCTTACTCAAGTTCTTGTCAAGTTCTTACTCAAGTTCTTGTCAAGTTCCTACCTAAGTTCTTACTTAAGTTCCTACCTAAGTTCTTGTTAAGTTCCTACCCAAGTTCTTACTCAAGTTTAATTTCTAGATTTTAATTTTATTCTGCATCAAAATAAAATGAACTGTGATGAATTGCTGATGCAGACTGCTACAGATATTGAAATCTGTGACAGTAGGACTATACCTGATAAAAAAGAAAGATTGTATTCACTTGCTGTTTGTGGAAAAACAAAACACTACCTTGGGCGGCAGTTAACTGTGGAAGAAGTACAACATCTTTCCTCAGAAGATATAGAAAAGTATCATGGACGGTATGAATCAGTGCTTGGTTCTAAGATGGTTAGAAGTATTGGACAGACTGTTATAGGTTTGTACACAAAGATTTTTGGACATTTTACACCTCTCGACTCGGAGGAAGACTTAACACATGATCTAACTCATGACCCTGTTGTTTCCAAGTCCCTCGAATCTCTTGCCTGTGGCCTGTATTATCGATTTGGTGCTTTATTAGTACCATTTGTTGCTGGATTAATTACTTTCAAACACATTAATTTTCAGAATAAAAAAGATGACAGATCAGTTGAAGCAGACAGTGGAGCAGACGAAAATACCAGAAGTGAACACAGTGACAAAGAAACCTGGTAGAGTAGAAGCAGGAAAAAAACTAGCCGAATGGAACAGACAAAAAAAGTTAAATCAAAAGGCAAAGCAGAACATTATGTCTGAGGTTGAGCAGACACCAAACATTCCTGAAGTGACTAAGGTCACACAAACTGATCAAGAATTAAAATCTTCATTTCTATCATACAGAAAAGTAGCTGTAGCAGCTGTTGTTGGAGGAGGTGGATACTTGCTTTACAAACTTTGGCAAGGCAAATATAAAGTGTCAGAAAAACCAAAATCAGAAACACCAAAATCAGAAACACCAAAACCAACAAACAAAGCAGTACAAACAATAACAAAGCCCACAGTAGTACCTGCAGTGGATTCATTTCATATGGAATAATTTTAATATTTTAATTTTGATAACATAAAAATGAGTTCTGAAAAGACAATAGTTAATCTAGTTTATCACGCTGCAGTGATTGGAGGCTTGAGTGTAGGTTACACAATGCTGGGTAAAAGTCTCCTCAGAATGAAACCAGCCGACTTGGGAAAGTTAGACTTCGAAGACGGTGCTAAACTAATTGGTGTTGTGACAGCTTCCTTTGCAACAAAAGACTTTTTGGTGAAGCAAGGAATTATTCCAGAAAATATAAACATGTAAGACAATAAAATGGCTAGCTTGGTTATGATGGTGGGAGGTGCGATTGTAAATGCGCTTGCATTTTCTGGCAGCAACTATTTGTTTTCTAAACTGCAAAATGGTGAAGAGAGGGAAAGGCACAACAAAGCCATGGAACAACTGGCGAAAGCACAGGATGAATACGAGAAGAAACGAATTGCGCAGTTAGACTTTATGAATGATAAACTCAGGCAGCAAGGACATGCAAACAAAACCTTTGACAATGTTGATGCAGCCATTCAAGAATACTATCTTGTAACTGGAAAGAAAATGAAGACAAGTGCTCCTCCAAAACTGGGTGACTTTTATCAACCTTCAGAAGAGCAGAAGGTGGGCGAGATTGTTTTCATTGTTATTGGTATGGCTGTTGTTTACTTTATTGCGCGTGCTGTCAAATCTTAATATTCTGTCATTTAAAAAACCATGAGTGATGCTTTGTTATCTAAAATATATTATTCCCCAAAAGGATACTGGAAAGGAAGAACTGCTATTGACAAGCTCAGTGACGCAGCAGGTGTTTCTCAAGATACAGCAAAGAAATGGTTGTCAAAGCAGGCAGTTTGGCAGATCTATTTACCTGCACCAAGAAAAATTACACGACCACACTTTGTTAACATTAAACCGAATGACACTCATCAAATAGACCTGCTGTATTTACCGCATGACACAGTCAGAAGGAAGAAATATAAGTATGCACTGACTGTAGTTGATGTTGCAACAAGATACAAAGATGCTGAACCGTTGACAGAGAAAAGTGCTATAGCTACAGCTGTTGCCCTGCAAGAAATTTACAGACGTGGACCACTAAAGTATCCCAGAATGATTCAGTGCGATGATGGTAAGGAGTTTAAAGGAGCTGTCAACCAGCTTCTGTTAAAACATCATGTTACAGTGAAGAGAGGTATTCCAGGAAACCACAGGTCACAGGCTATTGTTGAGAGCTTTAACAAACAGTTGGCAGAAAAACTGTTTTCATATCAGTACCATCAGGAATTTTTGGACACAGAAAGTAAATTGCGTAACACTGAATGGGTCAAAAGATTACCATCAGTACTTAGAGCAATGAATCTGGAGGTATTTAAAGCTACAGGGTTAAGACCAGTTGATGCAATCAAACAGAAAACAATACCTGTTGCTCCAAAGTCAACAACACCAGTGGCATTACTACCTTTCAATCAGAAAGTCAGATATTTATATGCACCCGGTGAAGCTGAGGGTGACAGCAGGAAGCGTGCAACGGATCCAATCTGGAGTATTGACATTCATGAAATCAAGAGAGTAGTAGAGACAAATCCACCTATATATTACTTGAGAGAACCAGCACCGCAAAGAGCCTTTGTAAAAGAGGAATTACAATTAGTTCCACGTGGTACAAATGTTAAATGATTTTTTATTTCAGATTTTATAGTGTTAACAAAAATGGAAGCTCTGAGAAAGAATTCTAAGCAACTTCATTTTTTTAATTTATATTTTTATTTTGAGTTATAAAATCAAACTCACAGCGATGGAAGACTCTGTATTAGAATCTTTATCGACAGTATTTGACACCGTTGAATTACAAGTAACGGATCCTCAAAATGTGCAGTCCAGTGTGCAAGACGCTATTGAACAAATTCCAAACAATTTGTTGATTGAACCTCCAGTAAAAGTGCAGATAGTCAGTTTAATAAAATACAAAACAGTCAGTGATGAGGTGCTAGAAGTTCATGTTTCAACCAGACAACTAGCACTTAATTCTATGACAGAATTGAATGGAAACTGGGCAGATGAAATGATGAAACGGTTTGAGCAAGCTGCAGAGGATGCAAAGATGAAAGGATCCGGATGGTCAGAAGGTGAAATTCTAAAAATAGAATTGAAGCTAAGTAAATTTGCCCCCATCAGAGGTAGAAGTTACATACCTTTACCTCCTGCTCTTGTCAAAAAACGTGCTGTGCTGAACATAAAGAATGATGATGACAAATGTTTTATGTGGTGTGTTCTGGCAAGACTGTACAGTGTAAAGAAAAATGCAGAAAGAGTGTCTAACTATCATGCATACAGAAATAAACTAAACTTTACTGGTATTGAATTTCCTGTCAGCATTACAAGCATTGACAAATTTGAACAGCAAAACAAACCCATCACCGTAAATGTTTACACGTGGGATGAGGAAGATGAACTGAAACCAGTCAGAATATCAAAGAACTCACCAACGATTGGTGATTGTGATACTAACCATGTTGACATGTTACTAATGACTGATGGTGTAACATATCATTACACTTTGATTCGTACAATGAGTAGACTGATGGCGAGCACAAGCAATCACAATAGTAAACAAGACTTTTGTAGGCGATGTCTCTTGCGTATTCCATCAATTCATGCAGCACTTATACACAAGCAACATTGTAAGAGCGTTGATGATGCGGTTGTGAAGTTAACAACACCACCGCCAGACAGCAAAGTGTATTTTAAGAATGTATGCAAACTACAGAAAAGTCCTTATGTTGTTTATGCTGACTTTGAATCTATCATTGTGCCATATGAAGGACCTTTACCAAAAGACCTACCTAAAACAGTAACTCTAAGTAATCATCAAGTCTGTTCATATGCATTTATTGTTGTTAGTTCAGATGGTAAACATTCTAAACCGCAATTGTACAGAGGACCTAATGCAGCAAAGAACTTCTTACAGCAAATGAACCAAGTGCGAAATGACTGCTCCAAACAACTGAATCTTTCAGACATTGTTATGAAACCTGAAGACCAAGAACAGTTTAACTCTACCACACAGTGTTGGATATGCGAACAAAGTCTAACACCAAACACAGACAATCCAATAGTAAGAGATCATGATCATGTAAGTGGGCAGTTCCGAGGAGCAGCACACAGCAAATGTAATCTACAATTAAAGTTTGATCCTAAGACTTGGAAGCTTCCAATCTTCTTCCATAACTTGCGCGGTTATGATTCACATCTGATCATGCAGGCAGTAACTGATGAATACAAAGCAAGATGCATTGCGCAGTCTTCAGAAAAGTACATGGCCTTTACTCTGAATAGTTTACACTTCTACGATTCTGCTCAACATCTGATGGGAACACTTGAGTCTTTATCTTCATCACTAACTGCTTTCCCAATCACATGTAAGTACTTTGACAGTGACTTAGTTAGAAAGGGAGTCTATCCATATGAATACATGGATTCGTGGGAGAGGTTTGATGAAGATGAGTTACCACCAAAGGATGCTTACTTCTCACGGCTGAAGGGTAAAGGTATAAGTGACGAAGACTATGAACACGCTAAGACTGCATGGAATAAATTAGGATGTAATACAATGGGTGATTATCATGATCAATATTTGTTGGCTGATGTTTGTTTACTTGCAGATATATTTGAGAATTACAGAAGAACATGTATGAAGCACTACAATCTAGATCCTTCACATTACATATCTGCACCAGGCATGAGCTGGGATGCATTTCTTAGATTTACAGGAGTAAAGATTGACTTGCTATCAGATCTACCTACACTTCAGATGATTGAAAATGGACTACGTGGAGGAATCAGTATGGCTTCACACAATTACTGCAAAGCCAACAACAAATACTTGGACGACTTTGATCCTATGAAACCTTCTAATTACATCATGTATCTAGATGCAAACAATTTGTATGGTTGGGCAATGTGTCAGACGCTTCCACTTCGGAACTTTAAGATCTATTCAGGACCATTTTCACAATGTGTTGTGCTGACAATATTAAAAGCAGGCCCAGACAGTCGAAAGGGATGGATACTAGAAGTTGACTTAGACTATCCACTATCACTTCATGATCTACATAATGATTATCCTTTAGCGGCTGAGAGGTTAAAAGTAAACCCAAGAGAACCTCCAAAGCTGGTGCCCAATCTGTTTCACAAAAAGAAGTATGTGTGTCACTACAGACTGTTACAGTTTTACATTAGACATGGATTAATTTTGAAGGCTGTTCATCGTATAATTTTATTTGATCAAGAACAGTTTATGAAACCTTACATCATGAAAAACACAGAACTGAGAACCAAAGCCGCTGATGCATCAGAGAAAGACTTTTTTAAACTGATGAACAACAGTTGCTTTGGTAAGACAATGGAAAACCCACACAAGAGAAAGGATGTTAGACTTGTTACAAGAGAAAATGAGGCCATCAAGCTGACATCCAAACCACAGTATCAAGACTTTAAATACTTTCATGAACAGCTGTATGGTATCTTAATGAAAAAACTTGTAGTCAAGCTTGACAAACCAGTATTCATAGGCTTTACTGTGCTAGAGTTGTCAAAACTGTTGATGCTTGAGTTTTTGTATGATTATTTGAAACCAAGATATCCCAAATCGAGAGTACTTTACACAGACACAGATTCATTCTTACTTGACATTCCAGCGGATGACATTTACAAAGATCTAGAAGCTGAAAGTCCTGCAGTAAAAGGAAAAGATTCTTTTTATGACACTTGCGACTACCCTAAAGAATCACCATTGCACTCAAATGTTAACAAGAAGGTTATTGGAAAGATGAAAGATGAAATGAATGGGAAGATAATTAAGGAGTATGTTGGATTGCGTGCAAAGATGTACAGTGTTGCAAGTGAGAAAGGGGTGGTTAAAAAAGCAAAGGGTGTAAGCAAACAGGTTGTAAAGTCGAGCATATCGCATGATAACTACAAGGAAGCACTGTTTCAGAAGCGAGTGTTTCACCATGACAACCCTAAGATCAGTTCCGCGCTTCATCAGATCAACACAACTATTGTAAACAAGAAATCTTTAGATGCTAATGACACAAAGCGCGTTTATTCATCACCAGAATATTCTTATGCAATTGGCCACTGGAGAATAAACGCAAATAGTATGAGTGTGTAATAAGAATTTTTGTCAATCGGGAAAACCCGCTATGACAGCTTTGTTCTGACTGCAGCGGGGAAAAGGAAGTTGCTTGCGTTTGGGAAGTGTTTGTGAAAGGGGAGTACTAGGCTTTGTTGAGTTTCAAAGCAGCCACCAAGTACACTTGTCAAAGCTTGAATCAATAAACAAGTCATTTGCATAAAGTGCACTCGGCGGCCGCCTGAAAAGGCAGCCTTTAGAAGTTGTTTGACGGGTTGGAAGAAACATCAATAGCAGGCAATACAAAGACCTGGCGCTCCAGCCTGGAGCGCTCTGCTCAACCGTGACTGACTTCTCACAACTGAGTGTAGTGACGGGTTGGAAGAAACATCAATAGCAGGCAATACAAAGACCTGGCGCTCCAGCCTGGAGCGCTCTGCTCAACCGTGACTGACTTCTCACAACTGAGTGTTTTCTACCTGAGAGGATCGTGTTTGGAGTTGTAGTGGTTCTTGCATGGGAGAAGTCCAATATTTTCTAATCTCCTCATTACTTTCAAACATTGTCTTCAAATCTTTTTTCAGAGAGTAGATTTCAATGAAAGACAGACCAACTGTAGAAAACCTGCTAAAGTATGGTTTCAGCAAACGAGCAATCTCTCTCAGTTTGCGTGAATAAGCTGGTGAGATGCCAATGTTTGCCTGCAACCACTCTTCCCACTTGTTTTTGTGAATTCCTCGTTCCTTTTCTTCCTGAAAGAATTTGAAAGATGCATCCAGAAGAGAACCATACTGAAGGTTAAAACACATACTGGTGGCCTCCTGTCTTTGAATCTGCCTGTATCCTTCCTTCAGCTTTTCAATAGCAGCATCTGATGACCCTATTTTCTCTGAGGAAAAAAAGAAAACTTCTTTCCTAACTGTCTTACTCACATCAACCTCTTTTGACTGCAAGTATTGATGGAGTTCTTCTGGTGACATAACCTTTCGTTTTTTTACCTGCTCCCCATACAGAGATGTCAGTTTTCTTTTTGGTTGGGAGAGAAATCTAGGTAGTTTCCTACTTTCTGATGGCCCTTCTCTTTTCATTCTATTCAATACATCAACATAATTATTATGATGAAATATATGCTCCTCAATGATGCCAAGTTGTTCTACACTCCATCTGCTTTGTTGATCCATATCTTGAGGAAGAAGTTCTCTCTCTAATTCTTCAGAAATGCTATCTTGAGACATAAATATTTAGCAAATATAGTGACAGTAAAAACACTTCTCTCACAGAAAACACAACTGCACGGCGGGCGAGTCCGGAATGAAATGGCAAAATCACCAGGCTATGTTACAATCAATACCAAGTGGTGGGCGGACGTGACGTAACTGTTGCTATCACATGATTTAATCTTGTCTTGCCATTGGAGGAATCAGTATAGAAGACAAGCTTGCTGTTTGTTTTTACCAGATCAATACGGTAGTTATGGCTAGCCGACCGACGGGCAGATTGGATCAATACGCACGCTGGCTGCAACTAGTTAATATTTCAATGGAAACTAAATTTAGCGTTGCACAGAGAGAAAGGGGGAATGTACGTTCTGGGTTACTGATTCCGACAGACCCGGCATTGGTTCAAAACAACCTTACTTTACTGTATTTTTTTTGTATGGATTTATGCAGTATTTTTCTGATTTTGTCGCATGTTTCATTTTAGTAAAAGTTTAGTCCAGAAGCCTATTTTGCGTTAATATTTAGGGTCTGTCGGAATCGGTGAGCCAGAACGTACATTCTCCCTTTCTCTTAACCCGCTAAATGAACGGTTTTTTAGTGTGAAATAAAAGCCGGAGATTTATTTCGTTTCTTTGCTGCGACACAAAACCAAAACCAACTATAGATCTGCGGTGACATTATGAGTTCGTTTTCGACATTGCAGTGAAGTTGCGTAGATTTTTGACGATTCCCGTTCGGTTTAATGTGGATGGAACTTTGATTGAATGTAACTGCTTTGAAAAGTTACAACATGAGTTCTTGGGATCGATGTTTTTCGGTAAACCTGTTCGTATCCTTGTCGACTTTACTTTTGACTTGATCTAGATCGGCTGGGGCTGTTGATCGCCTACATATGAAGTTGACTCAACACGGCGAACCGCCGAATCCGTGCCCTCTCGTCGGTCCTACCCCCAAATCCCTTACCAGCCTCAGACCCCACCTCACCATTCTAACCTCGAGTCACTGGCGCACTATGTGTGATTATCCCTTCCTCATGTGTGTGTGTGTGTGTGTGTTGTTTGTTGTGTGAGTGCGTGCAGGCGGGCGGGCGTGGGTGTGCCCGTGTGTCTTTGTGTCTGTGCATGTCGTCTTGAGTGCGAGAAAGCGAAGTTTTGAGAAATAGTGACAGATAAATAGTTTAATAAAGGAATCTACTAAGTGAGTGGGCGTCCATTACGGCATTACGAAGCGGACCTGCGCATCTACCCGCTTTGTTTGTCTGTTTGTTTATGTGTTCGTGTGTGGATGTGTGTGTGTGTGTGTGTGTGTGTCACAGTTAATGTGTCCATTTGGTTGTATGAGTGTGAAAGTGTACGTAGTAAAAGGGGGGGGGGAGGGTGAGGACCTATGCGTTTGGCATCATAGTTCCTTCATACGAGTAACTTTATTAACAGTTCATTATTCGGACACAGATTAACAAGTTAGGCTATATAATGTTCGTGTAGAACAGACACTTAGCCACAACAAACACCTGGTTTTGAAATCAATACACCACTAAACAGTTCCGCGGCCATTGCGACAGTGCGCATGCGTAGCATTTTTTCGAGTAAACAACGCGTCGTGCTGGTTTCTCAGCAACTTGAAACATGTGCGATTTGAGCGAGATTTCCATCCAGAAGGTGCGACTGTGGAGCACTGAAGCATCGAAAACCTTGTCGTGTGTACGGAAAAAGAGTGTGGAAGGTGCACACGAGGAACTTGTAGCTAGGTAAGTTTTATTTCTTTCGTTATTTACTCTTTGCAATGATGCGATGTGTTGAACTTGAACTTGAACTTGAACTTGCGATGTTTAAGGCCGGCCTTAGGCCTGTTCATCGATCCTGTCGAATAGTACTCCAATAACACTTTTTTTGGTGGCATGCGCGGGCGGTTATTGGTAGCACATTGGCGAGAATTTCTCTGGTCTGTCTGCCCAGAAATTGTCCAGCCTTCCTTTGAAACTGTTCACTGATGGTGCTGTCACAACTGTTTCTGGCAGACTGTTCCAGTGAGGAATCACCCTTTCTGCGAAGAAGCAGCTCCGAACGTTCAGCCTACAAAATGGTTTATACAACTTGAGGCTGTTTCCTCTAGTGTCTTTGGTTTCGGCCAGCTGGAAATTCGGGTTGCCTGTGTCGTAGATCCCATGCATATACTTGTAGAGGTCGATCATGTCACCTCGGAGACGCCTGTGTTCGAGACTGGGTAGTTTGAGTATAGCTAGTCGTTCTGGGTAAGTTTTCTCACTGAGAGCCGATATCAGTTTGGTAGCCCTTCTCTGTACGTCCTCTATTTCCTTGCACAGCAGTTTTTGCTGTGGTTGCCATGCTGAATGTCCATATTCAAGGATTGGCCTGACAAGACTCTTGTAGAGTTGTACAAACACCTCCCTATCCAGATGCTCAAACGATCTCCTGAGGTGTTGTTCATTCCCAAGACCGGTTTTCTGCCCTGTAAGTTCAGTTGTAACACTAACAGTAACTTAGTAAGTGCTCTCTCTTCAGATACGCTTAACTTTTCAGTTGATTAAAGTCAAAAACTTGAATAAGTGCCGTTGATCTGTCCACGGAATCTAACTTACTATGAAGCATAACTATATTCCGATTCGTGATGCATACATGTTGCGATAGTGTATGCAAAAGTTTTCCATTTTCAATCTGACGTATGGGTAAGATAAGAAACAACAAACATGCATACAAAGTTGCCTGCCAGTTTGTATAGCTGAGTCAGTGAGTATTTTGTACGTTTACATACAAAATGGTGATGAGGGGGAAAAAAGAATGCCTTCCACAGGTGCGAAAAACTGTGATTTGATCTCAAGGCCTTTTTGTTTTAGAGCTTTTCCTGCTTTGGAACTTGGGAGATGGGATTCCTGTCGACCGTGAAGCAGAAAATGCAGAGAGGGTGCTTCTTCGGGAGTACAAGCAGAAGTTGTATGTGAAAGGGGTGCTTTATCCTGATCCATTCATCATCACAACTGGATTGAAAGGCAGCAAGATGGGCGATTCCTGTGGCCAAGCGTCTTCATCGCCGGCTGCCTGTGAGTGTGAGCTCGACCTCATGCATCGCCTCGTCAACGAGTTTTAAGGAGGAAAGGCTTACAGGTAGGAAACCTCTCTACTTTTTTAAATAAGTCATATTTGCACTTTACTTTTGAAAAAGAGAATGGTTCAAGTTGAATTGCAAGATGGTTTGTGCGGCCTAACAACATTTTGGTTTCAGTGAACAGGGAATGTGTCAAAATCTGAAAAACCAGCATACTAGTATTAATACACACTAAAATTATGCCTGTCGCTGTCATATACATATAATTTTTGAAAAGTGCAGTGATACTGATAGTGATACAGTTAATCAGCAATGACTGAACCGACTTTCTAAATTCAGGGATGATCAAATCATCTGACTAATGGCCAGGGGCGAGTACAAAAAATCCGCTGTGCTAGTTAAAACCGCTTGGCAACTCGCCTGGTTGGCTAGTGAAAATTCTCGTCAAATGCAACACTTCTGGTTGTATACTCTAGTTTCAAAACGTTATATAAACAATGCAGTTATAGCAACTGTGGTTTGTACCCGGCAAGCAATTCTTTTTGGTGGACAGGACTTTCTTGAAATGACTCACCTGTCTGGCAAGTTGAGATCTGGCCATCCCTGCAACTGTCTTAATTTTGCAATGCTCTTCATGCAAGTTGCACTCAAATTTGTGAGCAATTTGTTATGTACAACTTGGTAAATTGTCCTAAATGATGCTTTAGTAAAAGTTGTTGTCTCCTTTCTCTTTCTCATATTGATTATTTTCTTTTTTTCTCCCTTTTGGCAGTGTTTTTGACCATGTGCAACAGCCTGCAAGTCATTTTGAAGGAGGAAGCCCCTGATTGCATCTTTGTCAAAACCAGATTTGATCTGCTGCTAGTGATAACGTTTAACAACATAAGTAAAGTTTTTTTAGCTGACTGTATTGTGTGCATTTTGTTTGCAAGTGCTGATATGTTTGACTTTGTGCTGTAATGCTTTGTCTTGTCTCTCATTCTCCATTTCAAAGTACGAGAACTCAGATTTTGTTCTGACACACTCATTGCATCATACAAACATCAATAAAGACACACACAGAAAGTGAGCCAAGCAAACATTTTTCCTCAGAACATGTTATGGTATGCACAGGGGACATGAACATTATGGAGAGAAGACTGTGCGCAGGAAGAAGAGAGAAACATTCAAACAAATGAAAACAAACCAGTAAATTGTTTAAGGTTGCCCTTGGCCACTCTGGTGACATGTACTTTATTCTACCTATATTAGCGAAACCGATAGACTAGATCCTGAAGGTCTAATCCTCGTCTCTGTTGCATAAACAACATCTCATCTATACTATAACGTTTAGGGTCAATACTCATTGGTTGATCGCTAAAAATTCTTGTCTTTTTAGAATTTTTGACTTTTTCCTGCCATCTTCTTGTTGCAAAGGGTGACACTAAAAACATGAATTAATTGGAAGAGACTGGTCGTGGCTATACCAGTGCAATATGATATGTTCTGCGAGAAATCAGATTTCTGAATAACCATGGATTTTTCTTGTCTGCGTTCTTTTTCTTAGCCATGTTTGCAATCTGTAGTTTGAACACACTCACTTGTCTCTTCAGTCTATTGTTCTCCTTAGTCAGCTTAATCATTGCAATAAGATTGCGCATAACGGGTGTGCATTAAGTTGGCATCTGCTTATACAAAAAAATCTATCAACAAATAAGCAAAAACAAGAGCACCCAGAAATGTTTCTGTTGCGAATGGGTCTTGTTCAGGGCCAGAGTCACACTTTTCTGGCAATCAGCTAGCTGCACCATTCCTCTCCCTTGATGATCCTTGGGCCTGGCACGTCTCAAACTGGAATTCCAGATCTCGCATTGCCCATTTTCTTCTGCCTAGCCGGTGCTCTGGTAGGGGTCGGTATGTCTATCAGCACTCTTACTTGCTGTCTGAAACATTGCCAAACAGGGTTCATTCTGTCAGTATTTATGGTAGTATTACATCTTCATGCAGGGTTCTCCACATATGTTGTCCGTTTGGGTTCAATGCCCCCAACTTCAACTTATAAAGGTGGTCATTTGGACCCACTGTAGTCATTTTCAGTGCAATACAGAACTCCCTCTGTGAATTCCCCGGTACACTTGTTTTTGTTCCTTTGGCTTCTATGGAGAGCTCTCCTATTCTCTCATATATTGATATTGATTGATATTTATTCTTGTTCAGATTTCAGAACACACGAACAGACGAAAAGTCAATTAAATCACTCAAGCTGTAAGGCACAGACACATCATAGTGATACTAGGAACAGCATGTGTGAACAAATACATTCAACACCTTCCCATCTTCTTTACTGCGTACACACACAAAATATAACAAGAAAGTTATTTAACAAAAAACTTACTCTGTGTTGAAATCCAGGGTATCCCAAGTTTTGTGTTGGGAAAGAGTTCTCTGCAGTTGGTGTGCCATCAAGAAAGTGTCGAGAACAAACCCTTGCATCTTTTGCAGGTGAAAAAAAGCTTGTGCCTTCCGTCCGCTGTTGTGTCAACACGGCTGATGAGTCGAATCCACTTTAATCTCGTTGTGCTGGGTTCTTCTTGTGTGTTGGATGCGGATGCAAGCTGTTGAAAACAGACAGATCCATATCAGATTTAACAATTTATGGCTCTACAAAACAATTTGTTATTGCTTTTTAATCACAGCCATGCTCTAACAACATGAAGTAAAACAAAAAAACAAGAAACGTAAACACACTAACACAGAAAGTTAGCCACATTTTTTGACCTCATACACGGCAGATCCAAACAAGTATTTCATGCAGTGCCGGTGTGCAGTTTTTGTAACATTCAAAGCTGTATAAATGCAGGTCTAGCTAAACGGTTTTGTAATCATGCTATGGAATTTGCAGAAAAAAACCAATAAATCGCATGAATGTCAGGCAATAAAATAAGTTGATCAAGAACTGTTAGTGTTGCGCTTACCTGAACGGTGGTTGGCATGAACACCACAGACTCGTGTGAAACCTGGTGAATTTTGCAAAGTTTAGCTTTCCATTTTGAAGACGGTAGCTTCCGTTGTCACAATCAATCATCGGGCAGTGACATGCCATTGTTAAAATCGATAATCGCTGAATTTACATCGACAAAACAACAAAATAAACACAAGTGTCTGACTCGTCAGTCGCAGAACATACGCAAAGCTGTGTTGCAGACGATTTGTTTCCTCGAAAAAATGACGCAGCCAATGAGAGGCGTCTGTGCGGTCACGTGATTTTCCTTCTTTGTTCCATGTAAACGTCGGAACTGTTTAGTGGTGTATTATTACCTCGATTCCGTTCAAAGGAGCTTTCCCCAAACACCTTTTTAACAATATCCAATAGACGTTTTTCGTATAACCTTTGCCCCCAGCGTTTCGACCAATCAGATTTTAGGGCACGGCAGCCTCTCTCTGATAACTGGAACTAAGGGGCAGGCTGAAATACCTCTTTCACTTTCGGTGCTCGAAGTACTATTGCCAGAGGATTACTTTGAGAAATTCTGCAAGAAAACGGATTATCTTGTTCAAAATCATGAACAAAAAGTCAAGGACATGCACGAAGGTATGGTTTGAAACAGCTATTGGTGGTATATGGACGAAAGACTTGGCGAACTTCCCCTATATAAGCGAAGCAGAGGTGATCGACCACACTGAGATCTACAGATCTCTGGATCAACTTTCTTACTGATACTACTGCGTCGACGTTCGACAAGTTATACGACGCATCCAGCGCAAAGAATGCGAAACCTTGGGGTAAACGATAGACATTCTGTGTGCATAAAATGTCTTTCTGCATGGCAACTGTGGTGATCAGACTCAGAGCGAGTGTGCTGACGTCAATGAAGCAGACTCGCAACGAAGTGTATGCTGACCGGACAGGCACTTGGAGCCTACTGCGAGTGTATTGCTGGGTAAGTGTTGTTGGCCTTGTATGTTTTGTGGGATTAACTTGATGGCTGCGTTACTTGGTATCTTACACAATCAGTTTTCATACTCAGTCATATAATGCATGGCACACAAAGTGACAAACACACACAGAGATTCATAATTCTCTACTGAAAATGTCTGCATGCAAAAGCTGTCTTTTTTGACAAAGTTATGAGCAGCATGTTTATGTAATTTCAATCAGTATCTCCAGGAGACCATGCCATGTTGGCTAGGCATGTTCAATATACCAGGTACCTGAGTGCGGAGTTTTATTTAATGTGTGTACACATGAGTTTGTGAATCCTCTTGTCAATGAAGGTTATCACTGCAGTAAGATCAAATTCCATTCTGAGCCGGTATATATTTTATATAGATATCAACAGCATGCGCTTACAAGCTCTCTGTAGGAATTCCTAGGAAAGATAAAGTTAATTGTTATTAGCAGGTTAGGAAAATCAAGATGACACAAACGGAATTTGATTGTGTGTTGTTGTTTTTACACAGAAAGGACAGTCTTGCAACCATGTGGCTGCCACACTTTTTGCTGCTTCACACTACACGGCTGAAGGAATCGACACTGTGCCAGCAGACAAAACTTGTACACACTACAAATGTATGTGGAAGGGGCATGCTGCCAAGAAAACTGCACCAGCTGCTCTCGATGACATACACATTGTTAAGTAAGTTTGTATAATAATTAATATTAAATAGAAGTGCAACACCAATAGTCAGGTCGTCATTTCCCGATTTTGACCTTAACCCCTAAAAAAATACCTCGGAGAATGTTTTGACTGTTTTGAACTCTGTGATATCTGTAGATTACAGATCCGACGGATGACACTCTGTCATCCTTGGGCATTTTGATGTATTCAAGATGGCGGACAAGATGGATTCCAGACTGCAAAATAGTCGAAACTGCATGCTATAAACTAGCAGAACTGTATTTATTTATGTTTTCCGGGAGATAAAACGGGAGTTAATATGCATAACAACAGTTACATGATTAGCAGACACTATAACCCGAATGGCTGGTCTGTTGAGGGACCGTTAAAACTGGTTAACGGAGCAGGATGATTATAGTTAGTTTTAGCAATATATTTGTTCAGTTACAGCTAATTGGTTTAAGCTTATATGTGTTGTGGGCTTTGATTACTGTTGCACTTTGCTTGACCTTCATCGCATTTCAAGGTCATATGAATGTCAAATGTTCATTCAAATGATAAAGGATTATACTATTTTTGAAGATAAAATGACGAAATGTCTTCTTAAAACTTGCCATGAATAAAAACGTTCACCAACACTGAAGGTCACACGTTTTCAAGGTAAAACAATTTCAATGTCATATATTTTAATGTCTGCAAAACCATCACTTAGCACGTGCATCACTACAAAGATCACTGTCAAGAAGACGAAGCTGAGATTGTATGGCAATGTAACAAGAACAGGCGGGCTCTCCAAGACCATCTTACAGGGTATGGTGCGCGGAAAGAGAAGATAGAGAAGACAAATGAGAGGCATAGAGGGAAATGAGAAAGCCGATGACCTGGCAAAATCAGGTGCAGAAAAAGAACAAGAAGACAACGCCGTGAGCCTTGCCGAGCTAAATACCATCACTAAAGCCCTGTTCCGAACCCCGGCTCAAAAAGACAGCCTTCACCTGCTCACAAGACCAGAGCAGGTTACCATCTTTAGGCTGCGAACAGGGCACAACAGGCTGAACAAACACCTCCACTCAAAGCTGAAAGTTGTGCCGTCCCCGATGTGTCCCTGTGGAGAAGCAGAGCAGGACACCCACCACATCCTACAAGACTGCGGGAACTTCCAGTTGTTGAGAAGGAAGATGTGGCCGGAGCCGACCCCCATCCAGGATAAGCTGTACGGCACGGCGGCGTCCCTGCAGATGACCACTACATTTCTAAATTGGACTGGTCTCCACGTGTAGCGGCAACAAGAAGAAGAAGAAGAGAAGACAAATGAACAGAGGGACAGATATCATTACAGAGTGGATTGGGAAATGTTTTGCAACTTCCCAAAAATTGCTCACAGCCGCCAGAGGTGGAGACAGCTTATGAAGCGCTCGTCGTTGAAGTGACCCTACCATCCTGGTGGGTTCCAGAATCAATGAGTGACTTGGTCGGTGAGCAAGCAGATAACAACTTAATCCTGGAAAAGTGCTGTAATATCCAGAATAACTTAAAGTTATCTTGTGCTCTTTTTAAAAAAAAAGATCTAGTCAGGTGAGGAATGTATACATCAGACGAAAGGCCTTGTAAAGTGTCACAGCGCCAAGCGATTGACACCATAATTATACACAGTGTACACTACATTGGGTGTGCACGTTAAAGATCCCACGATTGACAAAAGGGTCTTTCCTGGCAAAATTGCTTAGGCACAGTTAATAATTGTCTACCTATACCCGTGTGACTTGGAATAATAGGCCGTGAAAGGTAAATATGCGCCGAAATGGCTGCAATCTACTGGCCGTATAAAATTTCATCTCACACGGCATCACTGCAGAGCGCCTAGAACTGTACCCACGGAATATGCGCGATATAAGACTCATTGATTGATTCAGTGTTGTGTCAGTTAGTGACGCCCCGAGGAGGTGTATTAGGCGTCATGTCAAGAGGCTAAACCTGATGTACCATGTCTCAATATACAAAAGACCTCTATCTCATAACGTAAAGGTCATGGCGACGAACCAGGGATACTGGTTAGTATGCACTTTACCTCGCCGATGACCACACAGGATGATGTGTAGTTTACCACTCCAGATGACCAGGCGGGATGACCACGCTGGTTTACCACACAAGATGACATGGTCATGCAGTGAGTTTCCAGTTTGAGGGCAGCCACCATCGATCCTTTTTTCAATTGCCGAAATGGTAGCGGATGACTATGCCTGATGACCAATAAATGACCACGCCCGATGATTACGCAGGATGTCATGTAGATTACCAGTACGGGTGACCGGTGAGAATTGCCAGTGCGGATGACCAGTGTGGATGACTTGTGCAGATGACCATGAAGGATGACCAGTGCAGATGACCAGTGCGGATTACCGGTGCGGATGTCCAGTGCAGATGATCATGAAACATGACCAGTGCGGATGACGAGTGCGGATGATTAGTGCGGATGACCAGTGCAGATTATCATGGACGATGACTAGTGCAGATGACCAGTACAGATGATCATGAAGGATGACCTGTGCGGATGACCAGTGCAGATGATCATGAAGGATGAATAGTGCGGATGATCACAAAAGGATGACCAGTGCGGATGACCGCAAATGATGACCAGTGTGGATGACCGATCCAGATGACCAGTGCTGGTGACCGGTGAAGGTGACTGTTGCACATACCCAGTGCGGATGACTACGATGGATGACCAGTGCGGATTTGTGCAATTTCCAAGGAGTAGACATCGACATAAGATGGCACACGCACATTGACCGACTGCGCAACCACAGCATGCTGTTGCACATGGTAAATTTCTCCACAGCCACACTTCAAAATTAGCCTGACTTCAGTTGGTGTAGGTTCTACTCCAGGCGGTTTTCTGCCCATCCTACAACCACCCAGAGTCAACTGGATCAAGATTTGGAAGATCCCTGTAGAATTGCAATGCAGCCCTTTTCAGATGAACGTTCAGCAATGGGCTGATGTGGGCGGTAGTTTTTGATTTATGTGGACTGGTGCTTGGAGGTTCTAGCTAGCCAGGTTTCATATCTCTCACGTGATATGTTGTTTGAGATTTTGCACCTGTAGCACTCGCTTACAAACTGCGACATTTGCTGAAAGACTTCACCGATTTTCACGCATGGATCTTCTGCAGAGAAATTAAGCACTCCTACGAACACACTGGTTAATGAACAGCTGTCACCAGATGGCATACGCTTCCATCTAAAATAGCTCTATCGGCTGGTAAACAATCACATCGGAGAAAACTAGTCTCTCACGATGTTCTTTGATCATCGCCCGCCATTTTGTAAGATCAATTTAAAGTTTTATCCTACATACGTGAGAGAGACACCCGTGAGATAATAATCGTTCAAATCACACGTGTGTATATCATGTAAATGAGGTCATGTCAAGCAAGTCTGGCAGGGACCTGTTTTTCCACTGCTTATGATGCCAAAGTCACCGAGACAAACGTCATTATAGAAACAAAAATTGCGCTCGCTAATTACCCTCGATGAATCTTTAGAACTAACACGTCACGCCACACTTTCAGAGTGACGTTTCTTTGCTTTGACGTAATAGATTGCACGATGCTTTAGAAGAGATCGAGGTTCCAA